>NC_084738.1:77551336-77558836 GCF_033978785.1 Entelurus aequoreus | reverse complement strand
TTTTTGGGTTGGTGCACTAATTGTAAGTGTATCTTGTGTTTTTTATGTGGATTTAATAAAAAAAAAAAACAAAAAAAAAAACGATACTGATAATAAAAAAAACGATACCGATAATTTCCGATATTGCATTTTAACGCATTTATCGTCCGATAATATCGGAAATCACTGCGCGTAAGCGGCAAGGCTGAAAACCAACATTGAATGCCCGCCGCCTTGGATCCCTGCATCAAAAAGCGACATCAGCGTGTAAAGGATATCACCACATGGGCTCAGGAACACTTCAGAAAACCACTGTCAGTAACTACAGTCGGTCGCTACATCTGTAAGTGCAAGTTAAAACTATAATATGCAAAGCCAAAGCCATTTATCAACAACACCCAGAAACGCCGCCGTCTTCGCTGGGCCCCGAGCTCGTCTAAGATGGACTGATGCAAAGTGGGAAAGTGTTTCAAATTGTTTTTTGGAAACTGTGAACAACGAGGAAAAGAACCATCCGGATTGTTCTAGGCGCAAAGTGTAAAAGGCAGCATGTGTGATGGTATGGGGGTGTATTAGTGCCCAAGACACGGGTAACTTACACTTCTGGGAAGGCGCCATTAATGCTGAAAGGTACATACATTTTTTGGAGCAACATATGTTGCCATCCAAGCAACGTTATCATGGACGCTCCTGCTTATTTCAGCAAGACGATGCCAAGCCACGTGTTGAACGTAACACATGTCATTGTAAAGGTCACTGCTCTTGTTTTAATATCGGATATTGGTCAGATATCAGCAAAAAAAAAACAAAAAAATGTTTGGAAACCTGCTACGAGGAGCGAGCAGCTACACAACAGCCGAGCACACAATAGCACACGAGCTGGGCACGCGCAATAATAACTGGACAATATTACACATGTGTCAATAATTATAGTTGCATATTAATTACACCTGCAACGTCTCCTCTGAGAATGTGTTCAGTAACAAAAGTGTCCGCATCATTCAACTTACTGCACCATGAGCTTAGCTTAATTATTGTGGAAATAAGTGTTATCAAAAAAACCATTTACACTTCAACTTAAAGACGGCATAAGTCCATTCGAGGCAGTTAAAAATAAACGGGTTGGTGTTGTTCTCCGTTTGACTCGTTTCTCTTCATCAAACATTTTCTAACATTCACTGCAGAATAATACAAGTGTGTATGATTCTTGCTGATACCGTGTCAGATCTGTTTTGGTATGGGCCAAAACTTAGAGCTGTGATACCGCAATGGTATCAAACAAGACGAGTGAGTGCTTTTCAGGTGGGGGAGTGGCCCACAGCAGAGAAGAGCTTTTATAGTTAGAGCGGGGGTCGGCTCTAGGGCCGCATTTAGCGCTGCCCTAGTGGCTCCCTAGAGCTTTTTCAAAAATGTATGAAAGTTTAAAAGATGGGGGGAAAAATATATTTTTTGTTTTAATAATGTTTGTGTAGGAGGACAACATGACACAAACCTCCCTAATTGTTAGAACTCTCACTGTTTATATTAAACATGCTTTACTGGTGGGAGTATTTGGCGAGCGCCGTTTTGTCCTACTAATTTTGCCGGTCTTTGAACTCACCGTAGTTTGTTTACAAGTACAACTTTCTCCAAGGTTTATGCCACTCCTTCTTTGTCTCGCTTTGCCCACCAAATGTTTTATACTGTGTGTGAATGCACAAATGTGATCTTTGTTGATGTTATTGACTTGTGTGGATTTTTTTTAGGGATTTAAAAAAAAAGAAAGCATAATGTATTATTTCATTATTATTAGACGATTGATTAATGTATTCATTTTGTCAAAACAATTTTTTTTTTTTACAGTTGGTCCTTTAGAAAATGTTATTTAATTGGTATCATTAGATTATAATTTTTCCTGTTCTTGGATACCTTGCATGGGGTCCTGTATGGGGCACCGGCAGGGGATTCCATAGTCTTGCTGGGGGACTTCAACGCGCACGTGGGCAATGACAGTGATACTTGGACTGGCGTGATTGGGAGGAACGGTCTCCCTGATCTGAACCTGAGTGGTGGATTGTTATTGGACTTCTGTGCTAGTCACGGACTTGCGATAACAAACACCATGTTCAAGCATAAGGATGCTCATAGGTGTACCTGGTACCAGAGCACCCTAGGCCAAAGATCAATGATCGATTTTGTAATCGTATCAGCTGATCTGAGGCCGTATGTTTTGGACACTCGGGTGAAGAGAGGGGCTGAACTGTCAACTGATCACCATCTGGTGGTGAGTTGGGTTAGATGGCGGGGGAAACCTCTGGACAGACCTGGCAAACCCAAGCGTGTAGTGCGGGTGAACTGGGAACGTTTGGAGGAGTCCTCTGTCCGGAAGGACTTCAACTCCCACCTCCGGCGGGACTTCTCTGCCATCCTTGTGGAGGTTGGGGACATTGAACAGGAATGGGCAGTGTTCAAAGCCTCTATTGCTAAAGCTGCAGCTGCGAGCTGTGGCCAGAAGGTCTTAGGTGCCTCAAGAGGCGGTAACCCTCGAACACCCTGGTGGACAGTGGTGGTCAGGGAAGCCGTCCGACTGAAGAAGGAGTCCTACCGGGGTATGTTATCCCAGGGGACTCCGGAGGCAGTTGCAAGGTACCGACGGGCCCGAAGGGCAGCGGCCGTGGCTGTGGACGAGGCTAAGCAGAGGGTGTGGGAGCAGTTCGGGGAATCCATGGAGAAGGACTATCGGGCGGCACCAAAGCTGTTCTGGAAGACCATACGGCACCTCAGGAGGGGGAAGCAGGGAACCATCCAAGCTGTGTACGGCAAGGATGGGACTTTGCTGACTTCAAGTGAGGAAGTCGTAGGGCGTTGGAAAGAGCACTTTGAGGAACTCCTGAACCCAAATACATCAGACACACCCTCCCTGATAGGAGCAGGGCCTGAGGATGATGGGGGATCGACGTCGATCTCTCGGGGTGAAGTCACTGAGGTAGTTAGACAACTCCACAGTGGCAAAGCTCCGGGGGTTGACGAGATCCGTCCAGAAATGCTGAAGGCTCTGGGTGTTGATGGGCTGTCTTGGTTGATACGCCTTTTCAACATTGCGTGGAAGTCTGGGACAGTGCCGAGGGAGTGGCAGACTGGGGTGGTGGTTCCCCTTTTCAAAAAGGGGGACCAGAGGGTGTGTGCTAATTACAGGGGTATCACACTACTCAGCCTCCCTGGGAAAGTTTACGCCAAGGTACTGGAAAGGAGGGTCCGGCCGATAGTCGAACCTCAGATTCAAGAGGAGCAATGTGGATTCCGTCCTGGTCGTGGAACAACTGACCAACTCTTTACGCTTGCGGGAATCCTGGAGAGGGCCTGGGAGTATGCCTATCCAGTCTACATGTGTTTTGTGGATTTGGAGAAGGCGTATGACCGCGTCCCTCGGGAGATCTTGTGGGAGGTGCTGAGGGAGTACGGAGTGAGGGGAACCCTGCTGAGGGCCATCCAATCTCTGTACAACCAAAGCGAGAGTTGTGTCCGGGTGCTTGGATGTAAGTCGGATCCGTTTCCAGTGGGGGTTGGTCTCCGCCAGGGCTGCGCTCTGTCACCTATCCTGTTTGTGATTTTCATGGACAGGATTTCTAGGCGGAGTCGTGGCCATGGCGGAGAGGGTATACGTCTCGGGGGGCTAAAGGTTGCGTCACTGCTGTTTGCAGATGATGTGCTCCTGATGGCACCTTCGGTTCGTGACCTTCAGCTCTCACTGGATCGGTTCGCAGCCGAGTGTTCAGCGGCTGGAATGAGGATCAGCATCTCCAAATCTGAGGCCATGGTTCTCAGCAGGAAACCGATGGTTTGTACAGTCCGGGTAGGGGACAGGACTCTGTCCCAGGTGGAGGAGTTTAAGTATCTCGGGGTCTTGTTCACGAGTGAGGGAAAGATGGAGAAGGAAATCAGCCGGAGAATCGGAGCAGCTGGGGCAGTATTGCAGTCTCTCTGCCGCACTGTTGTGACGAAACGGGAGCTGAGTCAGAAGGCAAAGCTCTCGGTCTACCGAGCTATCTACATTCCTACTCTCACCTATGGTCATGAAGTGTGGGTAATGACCGAAAGAATAAGATCGCGGATACAAGCGGCCGAAATGAGTTTCCTCAGAAGGGTGGCTGGCATCTCCCTTAGAGATAGGGTGAGAAGTGCAGTCACCCGAGAGAGACTCGGAGTAGAGCCGCTGCTCCTTCGCTTGGAAAGGAGCCAGCTTAGGAGGTTCGGGCATCTCGTGCGGATGCCTCACGAGCGTCTCCCTAGGGAGGTCCTTGTTGCACGTCCCACTGGGAGGAGGCCCCCCGGCAGGCCAAGGACCAGATGGGGGGATTACATCTCCTCTCTGGCCTGGGAACGCTTCGGGATTCCCCAGGAGGAAGTCGCAAATGTTGCTCTGGAGAGGGAAGTCTGGGGGTCTTTGCTGGAGCTGCTGTCCCCGCGACCCGATTCCGGATAAGCGGTTGAAGATGGATGGATGGATTCATTCAGTTTACACATTTTATCTATTTTATTTAAAATTTGTATTATTCATAATTGTGAAAAACAATTGATATATTTTGTAATTACCTTTCATGGTTATTGAATTCATTGTGGATTTCGCTGATGTGTTTTTAAAACAAAAAATGTTTCTTTATGAAAAATACATGATCATTTTTTATTAATACTAATATTTGATGAATAATTAATCTTATTCATCTGTTTATTTATTTCTAATTTTTCAATTGTTTTTCTTTGTTTACATTTGTGAAAAATAATTGAATTACTGTATAATCAATTTTCATAGATATTTGATTGATTATTGTTTTTAACTGATATTTTTGTTATCCAATAACTGGTAGGACACACACACACACACACACACACACACACACACACACACACACACACACACACACACACACACACACACACACACCCACATATATATATATATATATATATATATATATATATATATATATATATATATATATATATATATATATATATATATATATATATATATATATATATATATATATATATATATATATATATATATATATATATATATATATAATTATTTATTTAATAGTTACTAATTTATTTTATAATTTGTAATTAAACATTTATTCGTTTAAATTCTTTGTTCGTTTTTTGTTGCATATTTGTTTTCTTTTTTAAATATATATTTATTTTTAAAAATGTCTAATTTTACATTAGTAATTCATTTTATACTTTTTATTTAAACATTTATTCATTTGCAGATTCCCATTTTTAATTGATTGTCATAGTTATTTAAAAGATAATTGTTTTTACAGATATTTTTTTAGTTAGTTTATTTTTTTTGAATATATTTTTTCTTTAAAAAATATATTTTACCGTTTTTTACTAATATTAATATTAGATTCGTAATTTATTGTATAATTTGTATACAGTATATAGATGTATTTATTTTGCATATTCATTTTTTGCTGATTTTATACGTTGATTACAATTGTGAGAATTATTTGATTCATTGTGTGATCATTTTGATGGGAGTATTTGGCGAGCGCCGGTTTGTCCTACTAATTTTGCCGGTCTTTGAACCCACCGTGGTTTGTTTACAAGTGCAACTTTCTCCGAGGTTTATGCCACTCCTTCTTTGTCTCGCTTTGCCCACCAAATGTTTTATACTGTGCGTGAGTGCACAAATGTGATCTTTGTTGATGTTATTGACTTGTGTGGGGTGCCAATCAGGCATATTTGGTCACTGCATGACTGCAAGCTAATCGATGCTAACATGCTACTTAGGCTAGCTGTATGTACATATTGCATCATTACGCCTCATTTGCAGGTATATTTGAGATCATGTAATTTCCTCTACTTTCAATTTATATTTGCACGTCTCATGACACATTATCCGTTTGTAATATCGGCTGCATTTCGTGATAGTTGCTGGTGTGCCATGTTGTTCCAGACCACAGCAAACGTTTCCAAGTTGTTCCAGACCACAGCAAATGTCACCCATCTTGCAAAGATCGTAATAAATCCAATAGACACACTTTGGCACACACTTCTATACCTTTGCCTGTTCTAAGACAGTCATTTCCAGGAGTTATCTCATCCTCTGAGACGTTTTACTAATGTTTTCCAATGTTGTAAAAATGCGTAGAATAAGTGTCAGAATAATTGTTCATAAATTATCACACAACTTTGTGTTCCCATGAGTTCGGGTCGCCCTGCGAGAAGACAAAAAGCTGTCTTTGATCTTATCAAGCAAAAGGCTTGTAAAACTCCACAGTGTGCGATGGGATGCGACGTGGAGGTGTCGGTTTCTTTGATCTATTGGACAGCCACAGGAAGACCTTGTCATGACCCGAGATCTACAAAGCAGAGAGGGAGCAGACCTGACACCGCTCCAGGCACCTTTTCTTTAAACTGTTTATGACCGAGTGCGGCAGCTGTTTATGACCCCCCCTCCCCTTTAGGAGCAGCTGCGTAATGTAATGTAATCAGAAAATGCCCAAATAAAGGAGGAGCGTGTTGGGACTGCCTTCAGAGCGTGGTGGGAGGCTGTAGCTGAGTGTGCAGCCCCAGACGTTTCTCCTCATGAGCTAAATTGAATCCTGTCTCTGTTTGATTCCTTTGCTTCTTGTCTTGTCTAATAGATGTCACCGGTGTTTGAACCTGACAATAAATATTACATTTCTGAAAAAAAAATGACCTCCATATGTGCGTATAAGCGGTGTTAAGAAGCGGAATTATGACACATACTGCCACCTGCTGTGGTGAGTTGGAACGACAAGCTACATCCAATCACAGTCCCATTATAATGTGGTTAAGGAGGTCTTCACTGTGGCATGTTCCATTATATTTGTCAGAAATGAAGACATGATGAACGCATATATCTCGGGACCGCTGGTAATATAGCACGCGCATTGGTAACCATAGCAACAACTCTCATCATCAGTGCCCATTGTGTCTCGCTGCTCATGTCGTACTGGGCGTAGGCTCACCTGTACTCCAGCGAGAAGCGGGTCAGCTCGGTGCCGTTGTGGATCCACTTGAACTCCAGGGGCCAGCTGCCCTCGGCCATGCAGGTCAGCACCAGCCGGTTCCGCTCCAAGTGCAGCTGACTCCGGACGGGCTCCGTCTTGAAGTAGGGCGGCACGTCGTCTGCACCAGAAGGAAAAACACGGAGCTCGCTTAGGAGGACGGAACCAGCCAGAAGGCAACCCAGGGAGGAGGAAAGTGCAGCGATTCACCAGCAGAAACCCGGTTTGGCTCGGCTGGAAACCGTCTTTCACCAAATTATGTTGTCGTGATGTGCGGTTTAATATCCAAACAATTAATGTTGTGTTTCAAAAACTCAACAATTCATACACAATACACTCAAAAACAAAGCATATATATATATATATATATATGTGGCAACTTGTCCAGGGTGTACCCCGCCTTCCTGAGATAGGCTCCAGCACCCCCCACGACCCCAAAAGGGACAAGCGGGAGAAAATGGATGGATATATATATATATATATATATATATATATATAT
>NC_084738.1:77453836-77548836 GCF_033978785.1 Entelurus aequoreus | reverse complement strand
CTACGGTGTGTAGTGAAGCATGTTTCGCTATTCCTCGTCCTCCAGTGATAATGCTACTTGCAAGAAACGTACTTTATTTGTCGCCACGGAGGCGAGGATTAGTGATTTAGAAGGGTGTTTCAGTGTCATAACTTCACCTTTATCTTGAACTTTTTACACCAAAATGCGTCCGTTCTCCCTTTTTCTGTCTACACACTGTGTCTGCTTGTAAGTACTCTGTGTGTGTGCGCTGCCGAACATGCTCCTCTGCTCGCAAAACCAGCAATGGCATGAAAAAAATATATATATATGGTGAAGCGGTACTTTTCAAACAGAGTATGGTACCGTTTTTGATTCATTAGTACACATTTTTTTAGCCCGGCGTGGCCCGCCCGAGTCAAAAAGTTAGGACGCCCCTGTACACACTGTAGCAAACAAAGCAAACAGACAAACGTTGTCAGACTTGCAACGCCGGGATGATCAGCAAAGAGCAAAGGTGATCGCAGTAGTCAAGAGTAAACACGTCAACACGCTCCAGATGGCAACACCCGTGTGAACGTGTCCACACTGGATCCTGGATAATCCGGAGTAAAGCCTGCTTGTTTGTGTTGGCTGTGTGTGTGTGTGTGTGTGTGTGTGTGTGTGTGTGTGTGTGTGTGTGTGTGTGTGTGTGTGTGTGTGTGTGTGTGTGTGTGTGTGTGCGCACTCATTTCTTCCTTGACATCTCAATCAAGGAAGCGCTCACAAACTGTCGCGTCTCCCAGGAGACGCTCGTATCTCACTCCTGATGAACGACTGGGGCTCACTTGACGATCATTGTAAATATAGAACACATTAATTGGATGGCTGCATGATATAATTATCAAATTGACTGATAATCAAGCAGCCAAATTAAACTGTCAGAATGATCTATTGTGCGTATATTGTGTTCCTCCACTTTGGTGTGACAAGCTGCAGGAGGAGGAGGAGGAGGAGGAGGATGAGGAGGAGGAGGAGGAGGAGGAAGGCCGATAAGAGGCAGACAGGAGTTAGGAAAATAAGTCAATCAATATTTCACATCATTTCATCTCTAATTCATAATCAATCGCTGACAAAGAGACATCGCTGACAATATGTCACCTGTAAGATGTTGCCCTTTAAATGGAGAAATATTACAGTCTTAAATCAGAATAATAATTATAAACAATAATATCATATATATATATATATATATATTATTATATATGATAAATAATACCATGTTTGCCTTTAATCTAACACACAGTCACTACATGATGGGCGTTTTTTAAAGACCTTATTATTACTATTGGTCATTTATTCTTTTTAGGGATTTAAAAAAAAATGCATAATGTATTATTTCATTATTATTAGACGATTGATTAATGTATTCATTTTGTCAAAACAAATATTTTTTTTCTGGTATAAATACAGTTGGTCCTTCTGAAAATGTTATTTCATTTTTATCATTAGATTAGAATTTATTGATTCATTCATTCAGTTTACACATTTGATGTATTTATTTTTTACAATTTGTGTTAATTGTTAATATTTGCGAAAAATAATTGATCAATTTTTTAATTACTTTTAATAATTATTATATTCATTGTGGATTTCGCTGATTTTAAAACAAAAAATGTTTCTTTATGAAAAATAAATTATAATTTTTTATTCATACTCAAATTTTATGAATAATTAATCATATTCATCTATTTATTTATTTCACATTTTTCAATTGTTTTTCTTTGTTTACATTTGTGGGAAATAATTGAATTACTGTATAATTAATTTTCATAGATATTTGATTGATTATTGTTTTTAACTGATATTTTTGTCATCCAATAACTGGTAGGATTTGTTTTGAGTTATATATATTTTTTCTCATTGAAATTTACATATATATATATATATATATATATATATATATATATATATAATATATATATATATATATATATATATATATATATATATATATATATATATATATATATATATATATATATATATATATATATATATATATATATATATATATATATATATATATATATATAATATATATATATATATATATATATATATATATATATAATATAAATAAATATATATATATATATATATATATATATATATATATATATATATATATATATATATATATATATATATATAATATATCAAATATATATCAAATATATATATATAATATATAAAATATGTAACAAAAAAAATTCCTGCCAGTTATTGGATAACAAGAATATTAAAAACAATAATCAATCAAATATCTATGAAAATTAATTACACATTAATTCAATTATTTTTCACAAATGTAAACAAAGAAAAACAATAGAAAAATGGGAAATAAAAAAATAGTTGAATGAGATTAATTATTAATCAAATATTAGTATTATTAAAAAATATAATGTATTTTTATTTTTTAATAATGACTAATTTTAGAATACTAATTTATTTTATAATTTGTAATTAAACATCTTCATTTTTATTATTTATTCATTGTTTTTGTTACATTTTTTTTTGTTGCAATATATATATATATATTTTTTAACAATGACTAATTTTCAATTAGTAATTTATTTTATAACTTTTATTTAGAACATTTACTCATTTGCAGATTAACATTTTTCATCCGTTGTTTACATTTGTGAGAAACATTTGATTAATTGTGTAATTAATTGTCATAGTTATTTAAAAGATGATTGTTTTTACCGATATTTTAGTTTGGGTTTATTTTTTATTTTTTTCATTTTAAAACAATATTTTACCGTTTTTTTATTAATACTAATATTAGATTTGTAATTAATTTAATAATTATACATTTGTTTATTTTGCATATTAATTTTTTGCTGATTTTATCCGTTGTTTACATTTGTGAGAAATATTTAATGTGTGATTATTTTTTATTACCGTACATATTTTTTTTTACATTTTTGAAAGATGTGTTACTTATTTTTTCCAGTACTAGAATATATTATATATATATATATTTTTTTTTTTTCTTTATTCAGTCAATTTACATATTTTTTTATTATTATTAAATTGTATTTGAAAAAAATATATACATTTTGTCATTACTAAGACTTTTTTTTTTAAGGATTTGTTCAATATTCCAAACGTACTTAATTTAATTAATATGTTTATGAATTCTGGCAGTTTAAAGCCTTACTGGACAATTCATTAGGCACACCATCTAATGAGATCGGAGACGTTTCCTGGCTTGTTCGTTAAGTTACATCATTTTCCTGAAAAACTTTATTGTTGTTTTTTTTGTGGCCAATTTAACTTGAGAAAATGTCGACGCGAAGAAAGATAAACAAAGCGTTGAAGGCGCGGAGGAAGTGAGAGCATATGTTGCCGTTCACAAGTGCATGACATATCTCAATAAGACGCTCATGAATATTCATGAGTGTCATGCATATTCATTAACTTCACTGCTGTTTGACTTCTTGCCGTCAATAAATATGTATAACGGGACGGGGGAAAGAAAACCGGGGAGTCAATAAAGCGCCGGTTGGGATCCCGAACGTCCGACTGCGAAGATGTGAGAGATTTAAAGTCGCCAGGCGGCAGGAAGTGGAGAGGCGGACATTGATCACTGATGAGTATCTGCACTAATTACAAATCCCCCATGATACACTGCATGGCTGTCAATGTGTGGCCCCGCCCACAGGAAGTCATTTGGAGGTGACCAAAGTAATACGTATATTGAAATATCCACAATTATGTTAAAAAAAGCAAATATGCTAACTTAGCATGATGTTGCTGTTAGCATGTGAGTGTCATGTTAGCACTTTAGCTCACCGAGCTATGCTACCGTTGCTAACGTTTGTGTCTTTACGTTTTATGCGGGAAATATGACCGTCTGTTTATGCACACCAATTTGTTAAAAAAAAACCGCAGGCTTTGCTACACATCTTAAAATGAAGCTCCAGTCAATTATCCATCCTTCTGAGTGTCATGTTAGCACTTTAGCTCACCGAGCTATGCTAGTGTTGCTAAAGTTTGTGTCTTTATGTCTTATGTGGGAAATATGGCCGTCTGTTTATGCCCACCCATTTGTTAAAAAAACCCCCGCAGGCTTTGCTACACATCCTAAAATGAAGCTCCTACCAATTCTGAGTGTCATGTTAGCACTTTAGCTCACCTAGCTATGCTAGCGTTGCTAACGTTTGTGTTTTTACGTCCTACTACTTAATGTCACGTTTTATGTGGGAAATATGTCCGTCTGTTTATGCCCACCAATTTGTTAAAAAAAACCCCGCAGGCTTTGCTACACATCTTAAAATTAAGCTCTTACCAATTCTGAGTGTCATGTTAGCACTTTAGCTCACCTAGCTATGCTAGCGTTGCTAACGTTTGTGTTTTTACGTCCTACTACTTAATGTCACGTTTTATGTGGGAAATATGGCCGTCTGTTTATGCCCACCAATTTGTTAAAAAAAACCCCGCAGGCTTTGCTACACATCTTAAAATGAAGCTCCAACCAATTATCCATCTATCTGAGTGTCATGTTAGCACTTTAGCTCACCGAGCTATGCTACCGTTGCTAACATTTGTGTCTTTACGTTTTATGCGGGAAATATGGCCGTCTGTTTATGCCCACCAATTTGTTAAAAATAAACCCGCAGGCTTTGCTACACATCTTAAAATGAAGCTCCTACCAATTCTGAGTGTCATGTTAGCACTTTAGCTCACCTAGCTATGCTAGCGTTGCTAACGTTTATGTTTTTACGTCCTACTACCTAATGTCACGTTTTATGTGGGAAATATGGCCGTCTGTTTATACCCACCAATTTGTTAAAAAAAAAAACGCAGGCTTTGCTACACATCTTAAAATGAAGTTCCTACCAATTATCCAACGTTCTGAGTGTCATTTTAGCACTTTAACTCACCGAGCTATGCTACCGTTGCTAATGTTTGCGTCTTTTCGTTTTATGCGGGAAATATGGCCGTCTGTTTATACCCACCAATTTGTTAAAAAAAACCCCGCAGGCTTTGCTACACATCTTAAAATGAAGTTCCTACCAATTCTGAGTGTCATGTTAGCACTTTAGCTCACCTAGCTATGCTAGCGTTGCTAACGCTTGTGTTTTTACGTCCTACTACTTAATGTCACGTTTTATGTGGGAAATATGGCCGTCTGTTTATGCCCACCAATTTGTTAAAAAAAAAACCTCAGGCTTAGCTACACATCTTAAAATGAAGCTCCAACCAATTATCCATCTATCTGAGTGTCATGTTAGCACTATAGCTCACCGAGCTATGCTACCGTTGCTAACGTTAGCGTCTTTACGTTTTATGCGGGAAATATGGCCGTCTGTTTATGCCCACCAATTTGTTAAAAAAAAAACCTCAGGCTTTGCTACACATCTTAAAATGAAGCTCCAACCAATTATCCATCTATCTGAGTGTCATGTTAGCACTATAGCTCACCGAGCTATGCTACCGTTGCTAACGTTAGCGTCTTTACGTTTTATGCGGGAAATATGGCCGTCTGTTTATGCCCACCAATTTGTTAAAAAAACCCGCAGGCTTTGCTACACATCTTAAAATGAAGCTCCTACCAATTCTGAGTTTCATGTTAGCACTTTAGGTAACCTAGCTATGCTAGCGTTGCTAACGTTTGTGTTTTTACGTCCTACTACTTAATGTCACGTTTTATGTGGGAAATATGGCCGTCTGTTTATGCACATCAATTTGTTAAAAAAAAACAAACGTAGGCTTTGCTACACATCTTAAAATGAAGCTCCAATCAATTATCCATCCTTCTGAGTGTCATGTTATCACTTTAGCTCACCGAGCTATGCTAGTGTTGCTAAAGTTTGTGTCTTTACGTTTTATGCGGGAAATATGGCTGTCTGTTTATGCCCACCAATTTGTTAAAAAAAAATTGCAGGCTTTGCTACACATCTTAAAATGAAGCTCCTACCAATTCTGAGTGTCATGTTAGCACTTTAGCTCACCTAGCTATGCTAGTGTTGCTAACGTTTGTGTCTTTATGTCCTTACAGAGGTGGGACCAAGTCATTGTTTTGCAAGTCACAATTAAGTCTCAAGTCTTTGCCCTCAAGTCTCGAGGCAAGACCCGAGTCAAGTCCAAAGTCAAGACTGGGAAGTCTCAAGTCAAGTCCCAAGTCCTGCACTTTGAGTTTCGAGTCCTTTCAAGTCCTTTTAACCACAGACTAATATATTTACACAGATTGTGTATGCTTTTAAAACGCTGTATTTATTTATTAAAACAAGTGCATTTGAAGTTGCAGGAAAAAAAATATTGCTGACATTGCACTTCATAATAGCACTATTAAACAGTCATTTTCAACATTTAACTCATTCCTTTACAGAATAAACACATTCGAAAAAACAAGTGCAACTGTACTTATTTGCCCAAAAGTGTATTTCCATGGCATATTGCATTGTAACTAGTTCCACAGCAGTTTCTATCCAGTTCTTACCTTATCTCATTGATCTCATCTCATACTGTATGTGTGTTGATGTGTGCGTACACATGACAAACATAACAAAAACGTGAACATAACAATGAACAGAGTTGTACTTTTTAGATGTCAGGGCCCTATGCAATATGTACACATATTCTTAATATAGTATACATTTTAACTGACCTTTATTTGACAGTTTGTCTTTTTGTAGGTGGCTAAAATATGCGGTGCTGCTGACCACCGTCTAACGTTATGTTACTGTGTGTGATACATTGACTAACGTAATGTTATGTGTAGGTACCTCATGCAACCCTGCTTAAAAAAAACACTTAACAAAAAGTATGAATAAGGTAGCGAACTGCAGTGGACGCAACAGATTGCCGTGTTTGCAATGACGTTATAACCATAGACATCTTATTAGTAGACGCAGCATTGGCTGCTGTGACGCGAGCAATTTGGCCGCCATCTTGAAGTGGTGATGAGGAGCCGGCGAGCAGCTTAAACTGACAGTTGACAGGTAGAAAACAAAGATGCCGAGCTGGTGTTCAGCGTTTTCCTGCTCAAATGAGCGGACTGTATATATATTTATTTATTTTTAATTATTTTTTTATTTTTATTTTTTAAATAAAGCAGGCTTCGCTACACATCTCAAGATAAAGCTCTGCTAACTATCCATCATTGTGTTACATTCCGGAAATCAATTTGTTTGACTTCGGTGAATATGCTAACTTTGCATGCTGTCGCTGTTTGCATGTGAGTGTAATATTAGCATGTCGCTAATGTTGCTAACGTTTTTGTGTCCTTCTCTTTTTTGTATAGAAAAAAAAAAGGCTTTGCCACACTTCTTAAAATTAAGCTTTGCCAACGATACATCAGACCTTTTTTTTTTTATCAGGGAATATGCTCACTTATTAAATTATTACAGTTATAGTATGTAAAATGTGGATACGCAACGGCACAATATTTGAATAAAATATTGTTTTAAATATTAAAATATTTGAATAAAATGTATCAACATTTTTAATAAAATATTAAAACTGAATACAATCTTAATAAAATAATAATTAAATAAATATTTGAATATTTAATATTTATACATTATTACAATAATAATAAATTATTAATAACATATTTGAATAAAATGTTAAAAATTTTTTAATAACATATTAAAAATGAATGAAATCTTGATAAAACAAAAATCAAATGAATATTAGAATATTTAATATCGATAGATTATTAAAATAATAATAGCATAATACAGTATTTGAAAAAAATACTCACCTTTTAATAACATTAAAATGTAATGAAATATTAATACAATATTAATAAAATATTTGGATAACATAATAAAATATTAATACATTAAAATATTGATAACGTATCAAAAACATATTAATAAAATATTTAAATAAAATATTGATGAAATGTTAAAATAATAATATATTATTTGAATACATTTTTTATACATTTTTAATAAAATATTAAAACTGAATGAAATCTTAATACAATGATAATTAAATAAATATTAGAATATTTAATATTTATACATTATTAAAATAATATTACAATATTAATAACATATTAGAATAACATGTTAACACAATTTTAATAAAATATTAAAAGTGAATGAAATCTTAATAAAACAAAAATCAAATAAATATTAGAATATTTGATATTGATAGAGTATTAAAATAATAATAACATAATACAGTATTTTAAAAAATAGTTACCTTTTAATAACATTAAAATGTAATGAAATATTAATAAAATATTAATAAAACATTTGGATAACATAATTAAATATTAATACATTAAAAATATTAATAACATATCAAAAACATATGAATAAAATATTTAAATAAAATATTGATCAAATGTTAAAATAATAATAAATAATTTGAATGAAATGTTGATACATTAATACAATATTAAAACTGAATTAAATATTAATAAAATAATAATTAAATCAATATTGAAATATTTAATATTGATACATTATTAAAATAATAATTACAATTTTTAAATAACATATCAAAACTGAATGAAATCTTAATAAAATAATAATAAAATCATTATCTCAATATTTAATATCGATACATTATTAAAATAATAATTACAATATTTGAATAAAATAATAACTTTTCAATAAAATATTGAAATGTAAGGAAATCAACTATGACGATACATGACTGGGATTTGACTCCTGGCCCCCAATCAGAGAGCAAGCATCGTTATTGATTATGCTATTGAGGCCCCTTCTATTATTGATTATGTGTGGGCGGGACCACTGCTCCAAAGCACACTTGAGCTGCACGTACAGGCCACGCCCCCACCATGTGACCGCTCACCAGCTTCCTGTGCATAAGTTAAAGTTAAAGTACCAATGATTGTCACACACACACTAGGTGTATCCTCTGCATTCGACCCATCCCCTTGAGGTGAGGGGAGCAGTGGGCAGCAGCGGTGCCGCGCCCGGGAATCATTTTTGGTGATTTAACCCCCAATTCCAACCCTTGATGCTGAGTGCCAAGAAGGGCGGTAATGGCTCCCATTGTTATAGTCTTTGGTATGACTCACAACCTACCCATCTCAGGGCGGACACTCTAACCACTGAGTAGGTAAAAATGGTGAATAACGGCGGCATCTCATTTGCATATGTGGATCGGATGCTCCTGTGGGGGTGGAGGACGGCCCACAGCTGTGTGTGTGTGTGTGTGTGTGTGTGTGTGTGTCAGTCAATTATAGCTCATTAACAAGAACAAATGACAAGTGAGTAGCCAACTGCAGCTTGAAACTTAGTTTGCTGTTGACGTGACCTGAGGCCCACCTCGTCATGTGACCTCTCCACCGCTTTGCCGTCTTCATTTATGCATGGCCTCTTTTTTTTTTTTCATTCCACCGCCTACACCTGGACTCAAGATGGCCTCCGGATTTGGCCTTTTTTTTTCTTTCACATTTGTATTTTCCAACACACACGTTGAACAGATGGCGAGGCAGACGGCGACGGGCGAAGATGTTCCGAATCCGTCACAACGTTTATGCCGTTCGCCTTTTACGGGAAGACTTTGCCACCTCTCTCACGGAGAAAAAAAAAAAAAGGTTTGTTTTTTTACAGGTCCCGACGACTGCGGCGTTGACACCGCCCGCCGAGGACCCGCCGCTTGCGGACCAAGCATGCATATTTTAGCTGCAGCCTGGGGGGCGCACACACACACACACACACACACACACACACACACACACACACACACACACACACACACACACACACACACACACACGCATTAACGGCACACGCAATGCATCAATTATGTCATCCTTAAAAAGAAGCCATATTTAAACCAGTAGGGACTCTAAATTGTGAAATTCTTTCTGTGGAATAACTCAGAATACAACCTTAAATATGTTTTTAAAAAGTGGAACAATAGAACAAAACACAGCGGAACACAATAAATGGCAAGATTTGTAATAAAAAAAATTAAAAAAAAAGGAGCCAAAGAAAGTTGCGAGTGCCAGCACAACATTCATGCCGTTCGCCTTTTTCGCGACGCTGACCTTTCTGGGAAACTTTACCGCTTCTCTCGCATGCACATTTTAGCTGCAGCCTGTGGGGCGCGCGCCCACACACACACACACACACACACACGAGCGCACGCATAATCGGAGCACGCAATGTGTCATTTATGTTATCTTAAAAAAAAGCCATATTTAAACCAGTGGGGTCTACAAATTGTGCTATTCACACTCGGAATACAACCTAAAACGGAAAACAATAAAAGGCAAGATTTGTGTAAAAAAATAAATAAATAAATAAATAAATAAAAGGGGGCCAAAGAAAGTTGCGAGTTCCAGCACGCCGTTTATGCCTTTCGCCTTTTTCCCGATGGCGTATTCTTGGGAAAACTTTGCCACCTCTCTCACGGAGAATTTTTTTATTTTTTTTTTCTTCCAGGTCCCGACAACTGCGGCGTTGACACCGCCGGCCGGGGACCCGCCGCTTGCGGACAAAGCATGCACATTTTAGCTGCAGCCTGTGGGGGTCACACACACGTGCGCGCATAATCGGAGCACGCAATGTGTCATTATGTTATCCTTTAAAAAAAAAAGCCATATTTAAACCAGTATGGACTCCAAATTGTGCCATTCTCACTCAGAATACAACCTAAAATATTTTTTTAAAAGTGGAACAACAGAACAAAACACAATGGAAAACAATAAATGGCAAGATTTGTAAAAAAAAAAAAAAAAAAAATGGGGCCAAAGAAAGTTGCGAGTGCTAGCACGCCGTTTATGCCCTTCGCCTTTCTCGTGATGGCGTATTCTCGGGAAGACTTCACAGCTTCTCTCACGGAGAAGGAAAACAAACGCTTTTTTTCCAGGTCCCGAACAGCTGCTGCGTTGTGGCGGCCTCCGCCCGCCGGGGACCCGCCACTCGCAGAAAAAGCATGTATATTTTAGCTGCAACCTGTGGGGGGCGCACACACACACACACACACACACACGTGCAATCTGTCATTTATGTCATCCTTAAAAAGAAGCCATATTTAAACCAGTAGGGACTCCAAATTGTGCCATTCTCACTCAGAATACAACCTAAAATATTTTTTTAAAAGTGGAACAACAGAACAAAACACAATGGAAAACAATAAATGGCAAGATTTGTTAAAAAAAAAAAAAAAAAAAAAAATGGGGCCAAAGAAAGTTGCGAGTGCTAGCACGCCGTTTATGCCCTTCGCCTTTCTCGCGATGGCGTATTCTCGGGAAGACTTCACCGCTTCTCTCACGGAGAAGGAAAACAAACGCTTTTTTTCCAGGTCCCGAACGGCTGTTGCGTTGTGGCGGCCTCCGCCCGCCGGGGACCCGCCGCTCGCAGAAAAAAGCATGTATATTTTAGCTGCAACCTTTGGGGGGCGCACACACACACACACGCGCGTGCAATCTGTCATTTATGTCATCCTTAAAAAGAAGCCATATTTAAACCAGTATGGACTCCAAATTGTGCCATTCTCACTCAGAATACAACCTAAAATATTTTTTTAAACCTGGAACAACAGAACAAAACACATTGGAAAACAATAAATGGCAAGATTTGTAAAAAAAAAAAAAAAAAAAATGGGGCCAAAGAAAGTTGCGAGTGCTAGCACGCCGTTTATGCCCTTCGCCTTTCTCGTGATGGCGTATTCTCGGGAAGACTTCACCGCACACACACACACACACACACACACACACACACACGCGTGCAATCTGTCATTTATGTCATCCTTAAAAAGAAGCCATATTTAAACCAGTAGGGACTCCAAATTGTGCCATTTTTTTTCTGTGGACCAACTCAGAATACAACCTAAAATATTTCTTAAAAGTGGAATAATAGAACAAAACACAGCGGAAAACAATAAAAGGCAATATTTGTAAAAAAAAAAAGAAAAAGAAAACAAAAAAAGGGGGCCAAAGAAAGTTGCGTTCGCCTTTTTCGCGATGGCGTCTTCTCGGGAAGACTTCACGGAGAAAACCCCCCCCGCAAGATTTGTAAAAAAAAAAACCAAAAAAACAAATGAGGCCAAAAAAAGTTTTTGTTTTTTTCTGTGGTCGGTCTCTAAAGACACAACGGTGTTAGGATGAGTTGTGGATAGAATGTGCTGAAACGTTGTTGTATTTAATGTGCTATTTTTTGCTGTTAGGATTTAACAAGGAGGCAGCACGGTGGTACAAAGGGTTAGTGAATGTGCCTCACAATACGTAGGTCCTGAGTAGTCCTGAGTTTAATCCCGGGCTCGGGATCTGTCTGTGTGGAGTTTGCAATGTTCTCCCCGTGACTGCGTGGGTTCCCTCCGGGTACTCCGGCTTCCTCCCACCTCCAAAGACATGCACCTGGGGATAGGCCCCTCCCACCTCCAAAGACATGCACCTGGGGATAGGCCCCTCCCACCTCCAAAGACATGCACCTGGGGATAGGTTGATTGGCAACACTAAATGGTCCCTAGTGTGTGAATGTTGTCTGTGTTGGCTCTGCGATGAGGTGGCGACTTGTCCAGGGTGCACCCCGCCTTCCGCCCGAATGCAGCTGAGATAGGCTACAGCATCCCCTGCGATCCCAAAAGGGACAAGCGGTAGAAAAATGGATGGATTTAACAAGGTTCGCTAGTTCTAAAGCTGCGTGTTGTGTGTCTGCGTCAGCGTGAAACTTTACACGTGTTCGCTGTTGATCTTTGGCTCGTCCCTGAGAGACTCTCGGCGTGAGGCCAGCTGATCACACCACACACACACACTATATATAGTATACTGTATATACTGTAGTGCATGTGGACTGTAACACACCCGCAGGCAAAAAGGGTCCAGCACACACGCCGAGGGCTGGTCTCCAGCGAGTTGTTACATCCATTCAGCCGCTCCTCCCTCTCCCCCGTCCTCCATCCCCTCCCCTCCCCTCCCCTCCGTTGCCAACCCGCCATGTTCGCCCGTAGTGATGCTTTTCCCACGAGGCTCGCAGCCCGGCCGCTCGTCTCAAACTTTGCCCGTCTGTTTTTCACCTCACCAGTTTAGTTCAAATGACGTAAGTACACAAACACACACAGACACGCACTCACACACACACACACGCTCACACCCGCCCGCGTAAAGGTTATTAGTATATATTGTTTTCAAAATCACATTATTAAATGACTATTTATCATAGTTTCCACTAGTGTAGCCATGTTAGCTACATGCTAACATTAGACATGCTAGGTTAGCATATTTACTAAAAAGAAAAAACATTACGATCAAACGTGGCTAACAAACATCTCCATCTCATACTCATGTGCGCCAGAGCAAAAGAGGCCAGATTCCCAGGAAGTGTGTCTGAGCCAAAGTGAGCCTTTTTCGGCCACAATTATGACCAAGCCGCCCTCTAACTGCTGGTTCTTTTTTGACCACATTTTTTGTTCTTTCTTTAAAGTATGAGCGCCACGCTCTCTCTCCATATGCTACTACCTTTTAAGATGTGTAGCGAAGCCCACCTTTTCTAAAACATAACCGTATGTCACATACAACAACGTAACTTTAAACAGCTGGACACAAATATTAGCGACACAAGCGTAGCTATGTATGTTAGCTACATGCTAACATTAGACATGCTAGGTTAGCATATTTACTAAAAAGAAAAAATATTACGATCAAACGCGGCCAACAAACATCTCCATCTCATACTCATGTGCGCCGGACCAAAAAGAGGCCAGATTCCCAGGAAGTGTGTCTGAGCCAAAGTGAGCCTTTTTGGGCCACAATTTTGACCAAGCCTCCCTCTAATTCCTGGTTCTTTTTTGACCCCATTTTTTGTTCTTTCTTTAAAGTATGAGCGCCACGCTCTCTCTCTCCATAATCTGCTGCCTTTTAAGATGTGTAGCAAAGCCCACCTTTTCTAAAACATAGCCGTATGTCACATACAACAACGTAACTTTAAACAGCTGGACGGAAGGGCACAAATATTAGCAACGCAAGCATAGCTATGTTAGCTATATGCTAGGTTAGCATATTTACTGATAAGGAAAAACATTACGATAAAACGCGGCTAACAAACATCTCCATCTCACACTCATGTGCGCCGGACCAAAAAGAGGCCAGATTCCCCGGAGGTGTGTCTGAGCCAAAGTGAGCCTTTTTGGGCCACAATTATGACCAAGCCACCCTCTAACTCCTGGTTCTTTTTTGACCCCATTTTTTTATTATTTCTTTAAAGTATGAGCGCCACGCTCTCTCTCCATATGCTACTACCTTTTAAGATGTGTAGCGAAGCCCACCTTTTCTAAAACATAACCGTATGTCACATACAACAACGTAACTTTAAACAGCTGGACACAAATATTAGCGACACAAGCATAGCTATGTTAGCTACATACTAACATTAGACATGCTAGGTTAGCATATTTACTAAAAAGAAAAAACATTACGATCAAACGTGGCTAACAAACATCTCCATCTCATACTCATGTGCGCCAGAGCAAAAGAGGCCAGATTCCCAGGAAGTGTGTCTGAGCCAAAGTGAGCCTTTTTGGGCCACAATTTTGACCAAGCTGCCCTCTAATTCCTGGTTCTTTTTTGACCCCATTTTTTAATTCTTTCTTTTAAGTATGAGCGCCACGCTCTCTCTCTCCATATGCTGCTGCCTTTTAAGATGTGTAGCGAAGCCCACCTATTCTAAAACATAGCCGTATGTCACATACAACAACGTAACTTTAAACAGCTGGACGGAAGGGCACAAATATTAGCAACGCAAGCATAGCTATGGTAGCTACATGCTAGGTTAGCATATTTACTGATAAGGAAAAACATTACGATAAAACGCGGCTAACAAACATCTCCATCTCACACTCATGTGCGCCGGACCAAAAAGAGGCCAGATTCCCCGGAGGTGTGTCTTAGCCAAAGTGAGCCTTTTTCGGCCACAATTATGACCAAGCCGCCCTCTAACTCCTGGTTCTTTTTTGACCCCATTTTTTGTTCTTTCTTTAAAGTATGAGCGCCACGCTCTCTCTCCGTATGCTACTACCTTTTAAGATGTGTAGCGAAGCCCACCTTTTCTAAAACATAGCCGTATGTCACATACAACAACGTAACTTTAAACAGCTGGACACAAATATTAGCGACACAAGTGTAGCTATTTTAGCTACATGCTAACATTAGACATGCTAGGTTAGCATATTTACTAAAAAGAAAAAACTTTACGATCAAACGTGGCTAACAAACATCTCCATCTCATACTCATGTGCGCCGGACCAAAAAGAGGCCAGATTCCCAGGAAGTGTGTTTGAGCCAAAGTGAGCCTTTTTGGGCCACAATTTTGACCAAGCCGCCCTCTAATTCCTGGTTCTTTTTTGACCCCATTTTTTTTATTCTTTCTTTAAAGTAAGAGCGCCACGCTCTCTCTCCATATGCTACTACCTTTTAAGATGTGTAGCGAAGCCCACCTTTTCTAAAACATAGCCGTATGTCACATACAACAACGTAACTTTAAACAGCTGGACACAAATATTAGCGACACAAGCGTAGCTATGTTAGCTACATGCTAACATTAGACATGCTAGGTTAGCATATTTACTAAAAAGAAAAAACTTTACGATCAAACATGGCTAACAAACGTCTCCATCTCATACTCATGTGCGCCAGAGCAGAAGAGGCCAGATTCCCAGGAAGTGTGTCTGAGCCAAAGTGAGCCTTTTTCGGCCACAATTATGACCAAGCCGCCCTCTAACTCCTGGTTCTTTTTTGACCACATTTTTTGTTCTTTCTTTAAAGTATGAGCGCCACGCTCTCTCTCCATATGCTACTACCTTTTAAGATGTGTAGCGAAGCCCACCTTTTCTAAAACATAGCCGTATGTCACATACAACAACGTAACTTTAAACAGCTGGACACAAATATTAGCGACACAAGCGTAGCTATGTATGTTAGCTACATGCTAACATTAGACATGCTAGGTTAGCATATTTACTAAAAAGAAAAAATATTACGATCAAACGCGGCCAACAAACATCTCCATCTCATACTCATGTGCGCCGGACCAAAAAGAGGCCAGATTCCCAGGAAGTGTGTATGAGCCAAAGTGAGCCTTTTTGGGTCACAATTTTGACCAAGCCGCCCTCTAATTCCTGGTTCTTTTTTGACCACATGTTTTGTTCTTTCTTTAAAGTATGAGCGCCACGCTCTCTCTCCATATGCTGATGCCTTTTAAGATGTGTAACAAAGCCAACCTTTTCTAAAACATAGCCGTATGTCACATACAACAACGTAACTTTAAACAGCTGGACGGAAGGGCACAAATATTAGCAACGCAAGCATAGCTATGTTAGCTACATGCTAGGTTAGCATATTTACTGATAAGGAAAAACATTACGATAAAACGCGGCTAACAAACATCTCCATCTCACACTCATGTGTGCCAGACCAAAAAGAGGCCAGATTCCCCGGAGGTGTGTCTGAGCCAAAGTGAGCCTTTTTCGGCCACAATTATGACCAAGGTGCCCTCTAACTCCTGGTTCTTTTTTGACCCCATTTTTTGTTCTTTCTTTAAAGTATGAGCGCCACCCTCTCTCTCCATATGCTACTACCTTTTAAGATGTGTAGCGAAGCCCACCTTTTCTAAAACATAGCCGTATGTCACATAAAACAACGTAACTTTAAACAGCTGGACGGAAGGGCACAAATATTAGCGACGTAAGCATAGCTATGTTAGCTACATGCTAGGTTAGCATATTTTCTGGTAAGGAAAAACATTACGATAATCGCGGCTAACAAACATCTCCATCTCACACTCATGTGCGCCGGACCAAAAAGAGGCCAGATTCCCCGGAGGTGTGTCTGAGCCAAAGTGAGCCTTTTTCTGCCACAATTATGACCAAGGCGCCCTCTAACTCCTGGTTCTTTTTTGACCCCATTTTTTGTTCTTTCTTTAAAGTATGAGCGCCACGCTCTCTCTCCATATGCTACTACCTTTTAAGATGTGTAGCGAAGCCCACCTTTTCTAAAACATAACCGTATGTCACATACAACAACGTAACTTTAAACAGCTGGACACAAATATTAGCGACACAAGCGTAGCTATGTTAGCTACATGCTAACATTAGACATGCTAGGTTAGCATATTTACTGATAAGGAAAAAACATAACGATCAAACGCGGCTAACAAACATCTCCATCTCATACTCATGTGCGCCAGAGAAGAAGAGGCCAGATTCCCAGGAAGTGTGTCTGAGCCAAAGTGAGCCTTTTTCGGCCACAATTATGACCAAGCTGCCCTCTAACTCCTGGTTCTTTTTTGACCCCATTTTTTTATTCTTTCTTTAAAGTATGAGCGCCACGCTCTCTCTCCATATGCTACTACCTTATAAGATGTGTAGCGAAGCCCACCTTTTCTAAAACATAGCCGTATGTCACATACAACAACGTAACTTTAAACAGCTGGACAAAAATATTAGCGACACAAGTGTAGCTATTTTAGCTACATGCTAACATTACACATGCTAGGTTAGCATATTTACTGATAAGGAAAAAACATAACGATCAAACGCGGCTAACAAACATCTCCATCTCATTCTCATGTGCGCCGGACCAAAAAGAGGCCAGATTCCCAGGAAGTGTGTCTGAGCCAAAGTGAGCCTTTTTGGGCCACAATTTTGACCAAGCCTCCCTCTAATTCCTGGTTCTTTTTTGACCCCATTTTTTGTTCTTTCTTTAAAGTATGAGTGCCACGCTCTCTCTCTCCATATGCTGCTGCCTTTTAAGATGTGTAGCGAAGCCCACCTTTTCTAAAACATAGCCGTATGTCACATAAAACAACGTAACTTTAAACAGCTGGACGGAAGGGCACAAATATTAGCGACGTAAGCATAGCTATGTTAGCTACATGCTAGGTTAGCATATTTTCTGGTAAGGAAAAACATTACGATAATCGCGGCTAACAAACATCTCCATCTCACACTCATGTGCGCCGGACCAAAAAGAGGCCAGATTCCCCGGAGGTGTGTCTGAGCCAAAGTGAGCCTTTTTCGGCCACAATTATGACCAAGGCGCCCTCTAACTCCTGGTCCTTTTTTTTTACCTCATTTTTTGTTCTTTCTTTAAAGTATGAGCGCCACGCTCTCTCTCCATATGCTACTACCTTTTAAGATGTGAAATCACCAAGTACCACCCCAGAAAACACTTGGCTCTCCAAGTACCACCATCATCACCAACATTTAAATAGCAGCAACATAGTAAGCCTACATATTCATTAAATACAAGGCAGAGGTTTTATATAACAAGTATATTTAATATGCCTGCCCACAGTTTGAACAGTAACACTGTATTTGAATATTTTTTCAAAGTGATTATTTGGTGTACCACGGCTCAGGTTGTGCATGTGAGTGGTTGGACATCAAACCTTATCAAAGTGGTAGATGTAATACGTCAAAATCGATGTGAAAGACATATTTCAGATCTTATTTTACTTTTCTAAGGTAACGATCAAGTGAAGAGAGTCAAATGTTGAGAAGCTTAGAAGAAAGAGACAGCGCTTGTAAATCTATGTGCTAACCTTTAGCGACAAGCTACACACACACACACGCACACACACACACACACACACACACACACACACACACACACACACACACACACACACACACACACACACACACACACACACACACACACACACACTCACACACACACACACACACGCGCGCGCGCCAACGTTATAAAAAGAGACAGAAGGCAGAAGAGAAAGAAAATAAAGTGATTGTACAGCAAAGTAAACCAATCAATGTTACTTTCATTTCACTGTAATTGTCTTTTTTTCCCTTCTCAGTTTTTTATGCGGTTCAGTGTTCAAGCTTCTTTAATTTCCCGCCAGACCGATAAAGGAAAAAAAAAAGTGATGAAGTGTGGCGCGCAGCAGCATATTGAGCATAATAAACCGCATTTACAAAATTCCTTTATTGTGCGACACAATGAAGTCCCCCCCCCCCCGGGCAAAAGAATCCTGTGTGACAAGAAAAGTGCCAATAAAAGCTTCAAAATGACAACTGGAGGATTTTACTTACACAATGTGAGATCAGTAAGATACTTACACGCTGCTTTGCCCGTCTGTAGCTTTAATGTAAATTAGTTGCGTATGCTAGAAGAAGTGCTACTGTGCACTATATCCACTTGTTTACACCTACATAATAGATGCCATACATCGCAAATATATACAATATACACATATTTACTGGTAAGAAAAAACATAACGATCAAACGTGGCTAACAAACACTTCCATCTCCTACCCATGTGCGCCAGAGCAAAAGAGGCCAGATTCCCGGGAAGTGTGTCTGAGCCAAAGTGAGCCTTTTTGGGCCACAATTTTGACCAAGCCCCTCTGTAATTCCTGGTTCTTTTTTGACCCCATTTTTTCAAAGTATGAGCGCCACGCTCTCTATCCATATGCCGCCTTTTTAAGATGTGTAGCGAAGCCCACCTTTTCTGAAACATGGTGAGCGTACGCACGGCGCCGTAGGTCACGTATAACAACTTAACATTAGGAAGTTGGACTGGAGGACGCAAATATTTGCGACACTAACGTAGCTACATGCTAACATTACACATGCTAGGTTAGCATATTTACTGGTAAGGAAAAACATAACGATCAAACGTGGCTAACAAACACTTCCATCTCCTACCCATGTGCGCCAGAGCAAAAGAGGCCAGATTCCCGGGAAGTGTGTCTGAGCCAAAGTGAGCCTTTTTGGGCCACAATTTTGACCAAGCCCCTCTGTAATTCCTGGTTCTTTTTTGACCCCATTTTTTCAAAGTATGAGCACCACGCTCTCTATCCATATGCCGCATTTTTAAGATGTGTAGCGAAGCCCACCTTTTCTGAAACATGGTGGGCGTACGCACGGGGCCGTAGGTCACATATAACAACTTAGCGTTAGGAAGTTGGACTGGAGGACGCAAATATTTGCGACACTAACGTAGCTACATGCTAACATTACACATGCTAGGTTAGTTTTTATTTAATAAGTTGTAGGTGTATTTATTTCAGTATAAAAGTGTAAAAAGTGTTTTGCTTGGGTCATGAAATGATGATAATAGTGTGCCAGGGCATACATACATTTTATATTTAACGCTTAAATCTCTGGAGTCTGCATCAACTTCACATCTATTCCTCATTTCAAAATGTTTTAGTTTTTTTTATGTTGTTTTTTTTGTTTGTTTGTTTTCTGCCCTTTTTTGTCAAACAAAACTATGTTTTTTATGGCAAACACACAAAATATGCAAAATCTTCCACCAAAAATATTTTTCTTAGTGGAATATTTGATGTGAAGTAATGGGAACCTTTGATAGGTCAATAATTCATAATAACATTGATTTTGATTCAATATTATGTTTTGAGCAATGACAGTTTGAAAGAAAAAAAAAAGAAGCTTTGTTTTATTAGTCAACATTGCAACTTTTTTTAAATTACATTTCACCTTTAAGCTTTTTTATTTCACTTTTGTTATGTTTTTGTTTATTTTAATAGTATTTTTAGAATGTGCCGTGGGCCTTTAAAACATTAGCTGTGGGCCACAAATGGTAAAAAAAAAAAAAAAAAAAGTATAATCTGCGTCCTTTCTGATTTCAATGCGTTAAAAAGACACAAAAAGTGTGTTAACGCCAACACTGCTTGACAGTATAACAAAATAAGTCACACTTATATTCTGTAACATTCACAGTTTTGGAAAAAAAGTGCAGAGGTATAATTATTCAAAATAACCTCTTGTATATAATGTAAACATAAATAATGCCTCAAAACAAGTTAATTAAATTGAAACAAAAAACAGCAGACGAGCTCTCGCCCTGCACAGCTGTTTTGTGCTTTGTAGTGTGGATATGGGCTTGGAGATCTTTATTTGCCACAGATACATACCTTCCTGCTTTGCACACAGTGCATTCTGCTTCCCATGTGTCACGGCCAGGACCAAAACACAAATACTTTTCCCGCAAATCATCCGTGAAGTTGCATTTACATTTCAGCATTTCTTGTTCTCATGTCTCTCTCCACTCACTAGCTTTCTCGCTCTGTGTCTCTGCCCCTCCCTCACCAATGTTGCTACGTGCGCGCACCTTCAGTTGTTGTTTTTTTAACCCCTTCTTAACTTAACCCTGGACGTACATTGAAAATACACGCAACCCTAATTCAAAATGCCGGACATTTGAGGCATTTAAGAAACCCCGCCCGGACACCCCCGCAAAAGAGGACATGTCCGGGGAAAAGAGGACGTATGGTCAGCCTATTGTATGTCACATACAACAACGTAACATTAAGAAGTTGGACTGGAGGACGCAAATATTTGCGACACTAACGTAGCTACATGCTAACATTACACATGCTAGGTTAGCATATTTACTGGTAATGAAAAACATTATGATCAAACGTGGCTAACAAACATCTACATCTCATACTCATGTGCGCCAGCGCAAAAGAAGCCAGATTCCAAAGAACTGTGTCCGAGCCAAAGTGAGCCTTTTTGGGCTACAATTTACACTACACACTCTCTCTCCATATGCTGCCTTTCAAGATGTGTAGTGAAGCCCACCTTTTCTGAAACATGCTGGGCGTACACATACAACAATGTAACATTAGGAAGTTGGACTGGAGGACGCAAATTTTAGGTCAGCATTTTACTGGTAAGGAAAAATCTAACAATCAAACGTAGCTAACAAACACTTCCAACTCATGTGTGCCAGAGCAAAAGAGGCCAGATTCCCACTGAGTGTGTCCGAGCCAAATTGAGCCTTTTTGGGCCACAATTTTGACCAAGCCCCCCTCAAATTCCTGGTTCTTTATTGACCGCAATTTTTGGTCTTTATCCAAAGTGCCACAGTCTCTCTCTCCATATGCTGTGTAGATGCGTAGCGAAGCCCACCTTTTCTGAAACATGGTGGGCGTACACAGGGGACCGTATGTCACATACAACAACGTAACATTACAAAGCGGGACCGGAGGATGCAAACATTAGCGACACTAGCGTAGCTACGTCAACTAAATGCTAACACCGCGCTCACCTTTTAACAGTGACATCATGCTAAGTTAGCTTATTCTCTAAGAAAAAAAAGTCAAACTTACGGCACACAGAGCTAACTGACAGGTAGTTGTCAGAGCTTTGTTTTAAGATGTGTAAATCTGCCTTTTTTTGGAACGTGGTGAGTGTATAGACGTGGCCATAAATCACATTAAACAGTGTAACTTTAAGGTGTGGGGATTGGAGGACACAAACGTTAGCGACACTAGCGTAGCTACTGTGCGTGAGTTACATGCTAACGGTATACTCACATTCAAACAGTAACATCATGTTAGGTTTGCCTAGTTAAGGAACAAACTAATAAACTTACAGCTCCATGTAAAGAGCTAACTGACGGGTAGTTGGCAGAGCTTAACTTTAAGATGTGTAGGGAAGCCTGCCTTTTTTAAATGTGGTGGGCCTCAGATTCAAGAATGTAACATTAAGGAGTGAAGACAGAAGGACGCAAACGTTAGCGACACTTGCAAAGCTACTGTGTATGTGAGCTACATGCTAACAATATACTCACATTTGAGCGGCGACGTCATGCTAGGTTGGTGTTAAAGGAAGATTTCCCTCTTTTGCCAGAAGAAGCAGTCGAGAGGGAGAGTGGAGGAGAATGTGTGTGCGCTCTGCACACACGTGTCAAGTTAACTTTCAGTTTCGATCCCTGCCAAGGCGCATATCTCAGGTGGACAAAAGCTGTTGAGATGGGCGACCATCTTATAGATTGCTCTGATATTTAGACAGTTCTGCTCTCTTTTACAGCGGTGGTGTTGTTATTGTGTGTTCTTACTCCTGTTTAAAAAAAAATCATAATCCTTAATCAGGTAGAACCCTGCAAGAACATTTTGCAGAAACGAGAAGGATCGTTGACATGCAAATCATCGGCGCAGCAACGGGGTCAATTACTTCCTCAATCAGACTTCATTTTAAGCCAAAAACCAAACATTTAAGTCGGAATGAGTCGTTAATTAGCAGCGAGGGTCTTTCATCACGACATCATCGGGATTCCATTAGTGCTTTTTAAACAGCACTTATTCTTCATCTTCAGATGGAACGCTTGGCTTGTTTTGCTCTTTTGATTTGACAGAGACGGAAAAAAAAAACTAAACCCAAAAAACTTTCCTCTTAACCTGCCATCACCTCATGATATATATATATATATATATATATATATATATATATATATATATATATATATATATATATATATATATATATATATATATATATTTGTAAAAGCTGGTGAAAAAGGGAACACGGTGGAGCTATTTGTCTGATTTAATCTTCTCAAGTGCCACTTTAGTGAGGGTGATTAGCACGCGTCGCTAAATGACGTTAGCATCTGTGCAAAATCTTCACTTTGGGAAAGAGTGAGCATCAATAAAGCTATTTAGCGGATAATGTTGTATATCCACATACACTTGATTTCAACATTTAAATTCATTTTGATATTACTTGTATTTAACAGTTTTATTATTTGATATAATATGTTTTTTATGTATTTTTTAAAATAATTTCACGGTATTTGTATCAATTTAATATTTTTAAAATGATTTAGATATTTTTTGAGGGTATTCATTTGATAGTATTTGTATTCATAAAATAATTTTGAATTGATTTTATTTTATTGTATTAATTTTTTTTTTATTTTTTATTAATTTGAAGGTATGTGTATTTAATTAATACATTTTAACATTTGAATTCATTTTAATGTTACTTGTATTTAATAGTTTTATTATTTGATATAATATGTAATTATGTATATCTTTTTAAATAAATTGTATGGTATTTGTATTATTATTTTTTTATTATTAATTTGATATTTTGTTGGGGGATTCCTTTGATTGTATTTGTATTCATAAAATAATTCTAAATTGATCTCATGGCATTTGTATTCATTTATTATTTTATAATGAATTTGATTGTATGTGTATTTAATTAATACATTTGAATTTACATTTGAATTCATTTTGATGTTACTTGAATTTTTAATAGTGCTATTATTTGACATGATATGAATTAATGCATATTTGTTTTAATTAATTTCATGGTATTCGTGTCAATTTAATATTTTAAAAATTATTTTGACATTTTACTGGGGGATTCATTTGATGGTGTTTGTATTCATAAAATATTTTTAAAATGATCTCATGGTATTTGTATTCATTTATTATTTTAGAGTGAATTTGATTGTATGTGTATTTAATTAACACATTTAAATTAATTTTGATGTTACTTGAATTTAATAGTGTTATTATTTGACCTGATATGCATTTATGTATATTTGTTTTAATTAATTCCATAATATTTGTATTACTTTAATATTTTTTTAATTAATTTGATATTTTATTGGGGGATTCATTTGATGGTGTTTGTATTCATAAAATATTTTTAAAATGATCTCATGGTATTTGTATTCATTCATTATTTTAGAATGAATTTGATTGTATGTGTATTTGATTAACACATTTTAATTCATTTTGATGTTACTTGAATTTAATAGTGTTATTATTTGACCTGATATGCATTTATGTATATTTGTTTTAATTAATTCCATAATATTTGTATTACTTTAATATTTTTTTAATTAATTTGATATTTTATTGGGGGATTCATTTGATGGTGTTTGTATTCATAAAATATTTTTAAAATGATCTCATGGTATTTGTATTCATTCATTATTTTAGAATGAATTTGATTGTATGTGTATTTGATTAACACATTTTAATTCATTTTGATGTTACTTGAATTTAATAGTGTTATTATTTGACCTGCTATGTATTTATGTATATTTGTTTTAATTAATTTCATGATATTTGTATTACTTTAAAAACATTTTTATTAATTTTATATTTTATTGGGGGATTCATTTGATGGTATTCATAACATAATTTAAAATTAAATTAATGGTATTTGTTTATTATTAAAACAAATTAGGGATGTCCGATAATGGCTTTTTGCCGATATCCGATATTCCGATATTGTCCAACTCTTTAATTACAGATACCGATATCAACCGATACCGATATCAACCGATATATGCAGTCGTGGAATTAACACATTATTATGCCTAATTTGGACAACCAGGTATGGTGAAGATAAGGTACTTTTTAAAAAAAATAGTAAAATAAGATAAATAAATTAAAAAATGTTCTTGAATAAAAAAGAAAGTACAACAATATAAAAACAGTAGTAGAAACTAGTAATGAATGAAAATGAGTAAAATTAACTGTTAAAGGTTAGTACTATTAGTGGAGCAGCAGCACGCACAATCATGTGTGCTTACGGACTGTATCCCTTGCAGACTGTATTGATATATATTGATATATAATGTAGGAAGCAGAATATTAATAACAGAAAGAAACAACCCTTTTGTGTGAATGAGTGTGAATGGGGGAGGGAGGTTTTTTGGGTTGGTGCACTAATTGTAAGTGTATCTTGTGTTTTTTATGTTGATTTAATAAAAAAACAAAACAAAAAAACAAAAAACAAAAAAATGATACCGGTAATAAAAAAAACGATACCGATAATTTCCGATATTACATTTTAACGCATATATCAGCCGATAATATCGGACATCTCTAAAACAAATTATGTCAATGTATTTGTATATATTTAATGTATTTTTTCATTTGTATTTTTCCCTGGAGAAGAGTTGTGGAATGTGACACGGATGTCAACGTCACCAGCCGAAGAGGAGGGCGGGATCTTTGATCTGATTGGCTGAAACTCACAGCTCATTTTAATGAGCAGTTTTTCATTATAAGTACCACCAATTTGGCCGCATTATCGATGCGTGAGGTAGTAGCAGACCCAGTCAGCAGGTAGTAATTCCCCCGGATCAACGTGGCCACGGCTGTGTCCCCTCCACTGGGGCCAGCTAATGGAGGACGTGTCTAAATAAAGCCGGGTCTGGATGGATGGACGCTCTCCTGCTTGGCGAGCCAATTAATCGACTAATACCTTCTGTCCGCGCTCTAATCACGCCAGTGTTACCTTTTTTGTGTCCACTGTGGTGTTTAGTTTTCTTATTTAGACCCACAGTAATCCAGAACATTCTTTATTCCAGAGCTGCGGTCATGGCTTCCTGCAGTCAAGGATTGTGTGAGCGAGCGTCCGTAAAAGTCTTTTGTGGAGGATACATGATAATAAAAACAATGTTACTAATCCGTCAGTAAATAGCTTTCAGTCTGGACAATAAGTGGCGATGAGGCCGCAGCACGTCGGGCTCGCCAAGCAAGGTCGAGCTGACGGGGATGACAGGAAGCGGGTGAAGTGGAGGGAAGCAAATAAAGGCTTTGGTTTGCGCAAATTTGAAGAGGAAAACAATTAGTGAAACACCAAACAATCCGGCATTCAGGAAGTCGGTGAAGAGGGGAAGGACGAGGAGCATGACTTCCTTTACGCTTCGTGCACGTGTATCTCTCACGATATTATACAAAAACCCCAAAACTAGTGAAGTTGTCACGTTGTGTAAATGGTAAACAAAAAGAGAATACAACAAATCCTTTCCAACTTATATTCAATTGAATAGACTGCAAAGACAAGATATTTCATGTTCACACTGAGAAACTTTGTTATTCCTTGCAAAATATTAGCTCATTTGGAATTGATGCCTGCATAATGTTTCCAAAACAGCTGGCACACGTGGCAAAAAAGACTGAGAAAGTTGATGAATGTTCATCAAAGACTTATTTGGAACATCCCACAGGTGAACAGGCTATATTGGGAACAGGTGGGTGCCATGATTGGGTATAAAAGCAGCTTCCAGTCATTCACAAACAAGGACGGGGGTCGAGGGTCACCACTTTGTCAACAAATGTGTGAGCAAATTGTTTAAGAACAACATTTCTCAACCAGCTATTGCAAGGAATTTAGGGATTTCACCATCTACGCCAGTGGTCCCCAACCTTTTTGTAGCTGGGGACCGGTCAACGCTTGAAAATTTGTCCCACGGACCGGGGGTGGGTTTTTTTTCCTTTTTTTTCTTTTTTTTTTCATAAAGAAATACAATCATGTGTGCTTACGGACTGTATCCCTGCAGACTGTATTGATCTATATTGATATATAATGTATACATTGTGTTTTTTATGTTGATTTAACTAAAAAAAAACAAAAAACATTTTTTTATTTTATTTTATTTTTTCATAAAGAAATACAATCATGTGTGCTTATGGACAGTATCCTTGCAGACTGTATTGATCTATATTGATATATAATGTATACATTGTGTTTTTTATGTTGATTTAACTAAAAAAAAAACAAAAAACATTTTTTTTTTTTTTTTCATAAAGAAATACAATCATGTGTGCTTACGGACTGTATCCCTGCAGACTGTATTGATCTATATTGATATATAATGTATACATTGTGTTTTTTATGTTGATTTAACTAAAAAAAAAAAAAAAAAACATTTTTTTTTTTTTTTTTTTTTCTTTCATAAAGAAATACAATCATGTGTGCTTACGGACAGTATCCCTGCAGACTGTATTGATCTATATTGATATATAATGTATACATTGTGTTTTTTATGTTGATTTAACTAAAAAAAACAAAAAAAAAACATTTTTTTTTTATTTTTTTTCATAAAGAAATACAATCATGTGTGCTTACGGACTGTATCCCTGCAGACTGTATTGATCTATATTGATATATAATGTATACATTGTGTTTTTTATGTTGATTTAACTAAAAAAAAAAAAACATTTTTTTTTTCATTTTTTTTTCATAAAGAAATACAATCATGTGTGGTTACGGACAGTATCCCTGCAGACTGTATTGATCTATATTGATATATAATGTATACATTGTGTTTTTTATGTTGATTTAACAAAAAAAAAAAAAAAAAACATTTTTTTTTTCATTTTTTTTTGTCATAAAGAAATACAATCATGTGTGCTTACGGACAGTATCCCTGCAGACTGTATTGATCTATATTGATATATAATGTATACATTGTGTTTTTTATGTTGATTTAACTAAAAAAAAAAAAAAACTTTTTTTTTTTTTTTTTTTTCATAAAGAAATACAATCATGTGTGCTTACGGACAGTATCCCTGCAGACTGTATTGATCTATATTGATATATAATGTATACATTGTGTTTTTTATGTTGATTTAACTAAAAAAAAAAAAAACATTTTTTTTTTTTTTTTTTTTCATAAAGAAATACAATCATGTGTGCTTACGGACAGTATCCCTGCAGACTGTATTGATCTATATTGATATATAATGTATACATTGTGTTTTTTATGTTGATTTAACTAAAAAAAAAAAAAAAAAATTTTTTTTTTTTTTTTTTTTTCATAAAGAAATACAATCATGTGTGCTTACGGACAGTATCCCTGCAGACTGTATTGATCTATATTGATATATAATGTATACATTGTGTTTTTTATGTTGATTTAAGTAAAAAAAAAAAAAAAAAACATTTTTTTTTTTTTTTTTTTTTTCATAAAGAAATACAATCATGTGTGCTTACGGACAGTATCCCTGCAGACTGTATTGATCTATATTGATATATAATGTATACATTGTGTTTTTTATGTTGATTTAACTAAAAAAAAAAAAAAAACATTTTTTTTTTTTTTTTTTTTTTTTTTTTAAATTTCTTGCGCGGCCCGGTACCAATCGGTCCGCGGACCGGTACCGGCCCGGTGGTTGGGGACCACTGATCTACGCTCCGTAATATCATCAAAAGGTTCAGAGAATCTGGAGATATCACTGCACGTAAGCGGCAATGCGATCCCTCAGGCGGTACTGTATCAAAAAGCGACATCGGCGTGTAAAGGATATCACCACATGATCGCTTCAGAAAAAACACTGTCAGTAACTACAGTTTGTCGCTACATCTGTAAGTGCAAGTTGAAACTCGACTATGCAAAGCGAAAGCCATTTATCAACAACACCCAGAAAGGCCCCCGGCTTCGCTAAGCCCGAGCTCATCTAAGATGGACTGATGCAAAGTGGAAAAGTGTTCTGTGGTCTGACGAGTCCACATTTCAAATTGTTTTTGGAAACCGTGGACGTCGTGTCTTCCGGACCAAAGAGGAAAAGAACCATCCGGATTGTTCTAGGCGCAAAGTGTAAAAGGCAGAATGTGTGATGGTATGGGGGTGTATTAGTGGCCAAGACATGGGTAACTTACACATCTGTGAAGGCACCATTAATGCTGAAAGGTACATACAGCTTTTGGAGCAACATATGTTGCCATCCAAGCAACGTTATCATGGACGCCCCTGCTTATTTCAGCAAGACAATGCCAAGCCACGTGTTACATCAACGTGGCTTCGTAGTAAAAGAGTGCGGGTACTAGACTGGCCTGCCTGTAGTCCAGACCTGTCTCCCATTGAAAATGTGTGGTGCATTATGAAGACTAAAATAGCACAAGGGAGACCCCCGGACTGTTGAACAACTTAAGCTGTACATCAAGCAAGAATGGGAAAGAATTCCACCTGAGAAGCTTCAAAAATTGGTCTCTTCAGTTCCCAAACGTTTACTGAGTTTGGGTTTTGTACGTGTATATATACTGTATATATGCATATATATATGTATAGTTATTGATCATAATTATCTCATTTATAAGTGTTGCAATACAAATATGTATTTAATTATCAAAAACAATTAATATTTATCACCACACAAAAAAGTACTAAAAAGTGTTTCTAGGTACCGGGAATTGGGAGTGTATTAGTACAAATGTGAATGGTAGCCATGCCTAGCAAGAAGTAAACAAAACAAATAGTACATCAAGTCAGTAAAATTATAACGCTTTGACTCCCAAAAGGAGACCCCTAAAAAATGTAAAAAGGTCCTTTAAATTTCACCGAAAAAGCGACAAATAGCAAAAAGAGGCCGAAATCAAAAAAAGCCTGCAAGGTACGGCAGCCTTGGAGGGTCAAACAACAACTGATGTCACTGCAGGGAACCAGACAGTGACACGGAAGGAAAGCACAACTAAAAGGAGTAACAAGAGGGGAGACGGGATAGGTGGAGGTCAAAATGGCTGCAGCTGTGCTCGTCACTCCCGCCTGCCATTGGAAAAGGCACAGGGGGGGGGAGACTGCGCCAGCAGGAGGCACCAAAACACAGACATGAAACTGAAATAACACAACTTCATGACAATCAACCTTTTTTGAGCCAAGGCGCATTTTTTGCGTTGAAAAAATGCGGAGGCACACCACCAGCAGGAATCATTAAAAAACAAAACTCAGTTGACAGTAAAAAGTCGTTGTCGCAATTATTGGATATGACTTTAAAGCAGGGGTCACAAACGCGGTGCCCGCGGGCACCAGGTAGTAGACCAGATGAGTAGCCCGCTGGCCTGTTCTAAAAATAGCTCAAATAGCAGCACTTACCAGTGAGCTGCCTCTATTTTTTAAATTGTATTTATTTACTAGCAAGCTGGTCTCGCTTTGCTCGACATTTTTAATTCTAAGAGAGACAAAACTCAAATAGAATTTGAAAATCCAAGAAAATATTTTAAAAACTTGGTCTTCACTTGTTTAAATAAATTAATTTATTTTTTTACTTTGCTTCTTATAACTTTCAGAAAGACAATTTTAGAGAAATAATACAACTTTAAAAATGATTTTAGAATTTTTAAACACATATACCTTTTTACCTTTTAAATTCCTTCCTCTTCTTTCCTGACAATTTAAATCAATGTTCAAGTACATTTATTTTTTTTATTGTAAAGAATAATAAATACATTTTAATTTAATTCTTCATTTTAGCTTCTGTTTTTTCGACGAAGAATATTTGTGAAATATTTCTTCAAACTTATTATGATTAAAATTCAAAAAAATATTCTGGCAAATCTAAAAAATCTGTAGAATCAAATCTAAATCTTATTTCAAAGTCTTTTGAATTTCTTTTAACATTTTTGTCCTGGAAAATCTAGAAGAAATAATGATGTGTCTTTGTTAGAAATATAGCTTGGTCCAATTTGTTATATATTCTAACAAAGTGTAGATTGGATTTTAACCTATTTCATCAAAATTCTAAAATTAATCTTAATCAGGAAAAATTACTAATGATGTTCCATAAATTATTTTTTTTAATTTTTTCAAAAAGATTCGAATTAGCTAGTTTTTCTCTTCTTTTTTTGGTTGAATTTTGAATTTTCAAAATGTAATTGTCATTTTTTTCGTGTTTTCTCCTCTTTTAAACCTTTGAATTAAGTGTAAATATCATTAATTATTAATAATAACATAGAGTTAAAGGTAAATTGAGCAATTTGGCTATTTCTGGCAATTTATATAAGTGTGTATCAAACTGGTAGCCCTTCACATTAATCAGTACCCAAGAAGTAGCTCTTGCTTTCAAAAAGGTTGGTGACCCCTGGTCTAGATCATAACCTAGCATGCATGACTATAGCTCTTGTCTCAAAGTAGGTGTACTGTCACCACCTGTCACATCACACCCTGACTTATTTGGACTTTATTGCTGTTTTCCTGTGTGTAGTGTTTTACTTCCTGTCTTGCGCTCCTATTTTGGTGGCTTTTTCTCTTTTTTTGGTATTTTCCTGTAGCAGTTTTCATGTCTTCCTTTGAGCGATATTTCCCGCATCTACTTTGTTTTAGCGATCAAGAAGATTTCAGTTGTTTTTATCCTTCTTTGTGGGGACATTGTTGATTGTCATGTCATGTTCGGATGTACATTGTGGACGCCGTCTTTGCTCCACAGTAAGTCTTTGCTGTCGTCCAGCATTCTGTTTTTGTTTACTTTGTAGCCAGTTCAGTTTTACCTTCGTTCTGCATAGCCTTCCCTAAACTTCAATGCCTTTTCTTAGCGGCACTCACCTTTTGTTTATTTTTGGTTTAAGCATTAGACACCTTTTTACCTCCCGCTGTTTCCCACATCTACAAAGCAATTAGCTACCTGCTGCCACCTACTGACATGGAAGAGTATTACACGGTTACTCTGCCGAGCTCTAGACAGCACCGACACTCAACAACAACACATCATTTTCAGACTGTAATTACTGGTGTGCAAAACATATTTTAAACCCAAATAGGTGACATTAGATGATCTCCCACGGCACACCAGACTGTATCTCATGGCACACTAGGGTGCCACGGCACAGTGGTTGAAAAACACTGGATTACGGAGATAATTGTTATTTTTTTCAGCTATTCTAAAAAGATATATATTCATACTATTGATGAAGTGCAGCATCCAGCATATACTTTACTGGTCTTGGCGGAGGTGTGCCTCAGACTTTTTGACACATCCGCCGTACGGGGAGCTCGTTATGTCGTGTAGGTGTTCCTAATGAAGTGTCCGGTGTCAGATCCGTCAAGCGTCAACTTCACCGCCTCGCTTCCTCCGCCTCCGCCTGGAGAAGATGGTGTCCGCCGTGCGTGATTGACAGCCGGGCGAGCGCACCCGACACCGCCGGGGACTGACAGTTCTTACATTCCTAGCTGCTCCACGGCCGCTGATTGTGCCACGGGTCCAAAAAAGTGGACCCACCAAAACGCCTTTCAGCGCCGGTCGCCAAACCGCTGGCTTCTGTCTCTTTACGGAATAACAAAGCGTTTCTTCCTCTCCTTTCTAGAAGCAGCCGTGCGCCTACCTGGCATCACGCTTACCCTCGCAGCTGATTGAAGTTGCCAGGTGGCCGTGGTACAGGTGACTTATTGAATAACGTACTGGAGCTCTGATCCACACCATCAGACGTGTGACGGAGGCTAAGTGCAAGTCAAACAGATCATTTCATCAGGAGCAACTGATAAGCACCAGCGTGGTGGAGGAAGCGGGTCTCGGGCGAAGAGAAGGCAAGCAAGCAAGGCAAGCACCTGCCAGGCAAATGTGGTCTAATCTGCGGGATGACAACGCTGGGCATGAGAGCCTCCTGATTGTCAAGTAGAGACAGGTGTGTCTCTTGATTGTCCACCAGGGACAGGTGTGTCTCTTGATTGGACAACCAGGGACAGGTGTGTCTCTTGATTGTCCACCAGTGACAGGTGTGTCTCTTGATTGTCCACCAGTGGCAGGTGTGTCTCTTGATTGTCCACCAGGGCAAGGTGTGTCTCTTGATTGGACAACAGGAACGGGTGTGTCTCTTGACTGGACAACCAGGGACATGTGTGTCCCTTGATTGTCCACCAGGGCAAGGTGTGTCTCTTGATTGGACAACCAGAAACAGGTGTGTCCCTTGATTGTCCACCAGGGCAAGGTGTGTCTCTTGATTGGACAACCAGGGACAGGTGTGTCTCCTGATTATATACCAGGGACAGGTGTGTCTCTTGATTGTCCACCAGAGCCAGGTGTGTCTCTTGACTGACCAACCAGGGACAGGTGTGTCTCTTGATTGTCCACCAGAGACAGGTGTGCCTGTTGATTGTCCACCAGGGCAAGGTGTGTCCCATGATTGGACAACCAGAAACAGGTGTGTCCCTTGATTGTCCACCAAGGCAAGGTGTGTCTCTTGATTGTCCACCAGGGACAGGTGTGTCTATTTATTGTCCACCAGGGCAAGGTGTGTCTCTTGATTGTCCACCAGGGACAGGTGTGTCTCTTGATTGGACAACCAGGGACAGGTGTGTCTCTTGATTGTCCACCAGTGACAGGTGTGTCTCTTGATTGTCCACCAGGGCAAGGTGTGTCTCTTGATTGTCCACCAGTGACAGGTGTGTCTCTTGATTGTCCACCAGGGCAAGGTGTGTTTCTTGATTGTCCACCAGTGACAGGTGTGTCTCTTGATTGGACAACAGGAACGGGTGTGTCTCTTGACTGGACAACCAGGGACATGTGTGTCCCTTGATTGTCCACCAGGGCAAGGTGTGTCTCTTGATTGGACAACCAGAAACAGGTGTGTCCCTTGATTGTCCACCAGGGCAAGGTGTGTCTCTTGATTGGACAACCAGGGACAGGTGTGTCTCCTGATTATATACCAGGGACAGGTGTGTCTCTTGATTGTCCACCAGAGCCAGGTGTGTCTCTTGACTGACCAACCAGGGACAGGTGTGTCTCTTGATTGTCCACCAGAGACAGGTGTGCCTGTTGATTGTCCACCAGGGCAAGGTGTGTCCCATGATTGGACAACCAGAAACAGGTGTGTCCCTTGATTGTCCACCAAGGCAAGGTGTGTCTCTTGATTGTCCACCAGGGACAGGTGTGTCTATTTATTGTCCACCAGGGCAAGGTGTGTCTCTTGATTGTCCACCAGGGACAGGTGTGTCTCTTGATTGGACAACCAGGGACAGGTGTGTCTCTTGATTGTCCACCAGTGACAGGTGTGTCTCTTGATTGTCCACCAGGGCAAGGTGTGTCTCTTGATTGTCCACCAGTGACAGGTGTGTCTCTTGATTGTCCACCAGGGCAAGGTGTGTTTCTTGATTGTCCACCAGTGACAGGTGTGTCTCTTGATTGGACAACAGGAACGGGTGTGTCTCTTGACTGGACAACCAGGGACATGTGTGTCCCTTGATTGTCCACCAGGGCAAGGTGTGTCTCTTGATTGGACAACCAGAAACAGGTGTGTCCCTTGATTGTCCACCAGGGCAAGGTGTGTCTCTTGATTGGACAACCAGGGACAGGTGTGTCTCCAGATTATATACCAGGGACAGGTGTGTCTCTTGATTGTCCACCAGAGCCAGGTGTGTCTCTTGATTGTCCACCAGGTACAGGTGTGTCTCTTGACTGACCAACCAGGGACAGGTGTGTCTCTTGATTGTCCACCAGAGACAGGTGTGCCTGTTGATTGTCCACCAGGGCAAGGTGTGTCCCATGATTGGACAACCAGAAACAGGTGTGTCCCTTGATTGTCCACCAAGGCACGGTGTGTCTCTTGATTGTCCACCAGGGACAGGTGTGTCTCTTGATTGTCCACCAGGGCAAGATGTGTCTCCTGATTATATACCAGGGACAGGTGTGTCTCTTGATTGGACAACCAGGGACAGGTGTGTCTCCTGATTATATACCAGTGACAGGTGTGTCTCTTGATTGTCCACCAGGGCAAGGTGTCTCTTGATTGGACAACCAGGGACAGGTGTGTCTCCTGATTATATACCAGGGACAGGTGTGCCTCCTGATTATATACCAGGGACAGGTGTGTCTCCTGATTATATACCAGGGACAGGTGGGTCTCTTGATTGGACAACCAGAAACAGGTGTGTCTCTTGATTGTCCACCAGGGCAAGATGTGTCTCCTGATTATATACCAGGGACAGGTGTGTCTCTTGATTGGACAACCAGGGACAGGTGTGTCTCCTGATTATATACCAGGGACAGGTGTGTCTCTTGATTGTCCACCAGGGCAAGGTGTGTCTCTTGATTGGAATACCAGGGACAGGTGTGTCTCTTGATTGGACAACCAGGGACAGGTGTGTCTCTTTATTGGACAACCAGAAACAGGTGTGTCTCTTGATTGTCCACCAGGGCAAGGTGTGTCTCTTGATTGGACAACCAGAGACAGGTGTGTCTCCTGATTATATACCAGGGACAGGTGTGTCTCCTGATTATATACCAGGGACAGGTGTGCCTCCTGATTATATACCAGGGACAGGTGTGTCTCCTGATTATATACCAGGGACAGGTGGGTCTCTTGATTGGACAACCAGAAACAGGTGTGTCTCTTGATTGTCCACCAGGGCAAGATGTGTCTCCTGATTATATACCAGGGACAGGTGTGTCTCTTGATTGGACAACCAGGGACAGGTGTGTCTCCTGATTATATACCAGGGACAGGTGTGTCTCTTGATTGTCCACCAGGGCAAGGTGTGTCTCTTGATTGGACAACCAGGGACAGGTGTGTCTCTTGATTGGACAACCAGGGACAGGTGTGTCTCTTGATTGGACAACCAGATACAGGTGTGTCTCTTGATTGTCCACCAGGGCAAGGTGTGTCTCTTGATTGGACAACCAGAGACAGGTGTATCTCCTGATTATATACCAGGGACAGGTGTGTCTCCTGATTATATACCAGGGACAGGTGTGTCTCCTGATTATATACCAGGGACAGGTGTGTCTCTTGATTGGACAACCAGAAACAGGTGTGTCTCTTGATTGTCCACCAGAGACAGGTGTGTCTCTTGATTGTCCACCAGGGCAAGATGTGTCTCTTGATTGGACAACCAGGGACAGGTGTGTCTCTTGACTGGACAACCAGGAACAGGCGTGTCTCTTGATTGTCCACCAGGGCAAGGTGTGTCTCTTGATTGGACAACCAGGGACAGGTGTGTCTCTTGATTGGACAACTAGGAACAGGTCTGGCTCTTGATTGGACAACCAGGGACAGGTGTGTCTCTTGATTGTCCACCAGGGCAAGGTGTGTCTCTTGATTGGACAACCAGGGACAGGTGTGTCTCTTGATTGGACAACTAGGAACAGGTCTGGCTCTTGATTGGACAACCAGGGACAGGCGTGTCTCTTGATTGTCCACCAGGGCAAGGTGTGTCTCTTGATTGGACAACCAGGGACAGGTGTATATCTTAATTGGACAACCAGGGACAGGTGTGTCTCTTGATTAGACAACTAGGGACAGGTGTGTCTCTTGATTGTCCACCAGAGACAGGTGTGTCTCTTGATTGTCCACCAGGTACAGGTGTGTCTCTTGACTGGCCAACCAGGGACAGGTGTGTCTCTTGATTGGACAACCAGGGACAGGTGTGTCTCTTGACTGGACAACCAGGGACAGGTGTGTCTGTTGATTGTCCACCAGGGCAAGGTGTGTCTCTTGATTGGACAACCAGAAACAGGTGTGTCTCTTGATTGTCCACCAGAGACAGGTGTGTCTCTTGATTGTCCACCAGGTACAGGTGTGTCTCTTGACTGGCCAACCAGGGACAGGTGTGTCTCTTGATTGGACAACCAGGGACAGGTGTGTCTCTTGACTGGACAACCAGAAACAGGTGTGTCCCTTGATTGTCCACCAGAGACAGGTGTGTCTCTTGATTGTCCACCAGGTACAGGTGTGTCTCTTGACTGGCCAACCAGGGACAGGTGTGTCTCTTGACTGGACAACCAGGGACAGGTGTGTCTCTTGACTGGACAACCAGAAACAGGTGTGTCCCTTGATTGTCCACTAAGGCAAGGTGTGTCTATTGATTGGACAACCAGTGACCGGTGTGTCTCTTGATTGTCCACCAGGACAAGGTGTGTCTCTTGATTGGACAACAGGAACAGGTGTGTCTCTTGACTGGACAACCAGGGACATGTGTGTCCCTTGATTGTCCACCAGGGACAGGTGTGTCTCTTGATTGGACAACCAGGAACAGGTCTGTCTCTTGATTGGACAACCAGTGACAGGCGTATCTCTTGATTGTCCACCAGTGACAGGTGTGTCTCTTGATTGTCCACCAGGACAAGGTGTGTCTCTTGATTGGACAACAGGAACAGGTGTGTCTCTTGACTGGACAACCAGGGACATGTGTGTCCCTTGATTTTCCACCAGGGCAAGGTGTGTCTCTTGATTGGACAACCAGGGACAGGTGTGTCTCTTGATTGGACAACCAGGAACAGGTCTGTTTCTTGATTGGACAACCAGAAACAGGTGTGTCCCTTGATTGTCCACCAAGGCAAGGTGTGTCTATTGATTGGACAACCAGGGACAGGTGTGTCTCTTGATTGTCCACCAGGGCAAGGTGTGTCTCTTGATTGGACAACCAGGAACAGGTGTGCCTCTTGATTGTCCACCAGTGACAGGTGTGTCTCTTGATTGTCCACCAGGGCAAGGTGTGTCTCATTCATTCAGCACTTTGTAATACCATACTTATGTAAAATGTGTATATCCTTAAACACTGGGAGATTATATGGATTTAAAAAGTAATTACAAGTATTTGCATTCGTGTTCATTGGAATACTTGACGCTGGACAACAGCACATCCGCTGGTTGCAACCAGTAGTGCAGCCTATTTGTTTGAAATCCATTCCACACAATCAACTGTATTTTCGACCATCCATTAATGAGCTAATCAATTATGATGTGCATGCCTAACGAGTGCACTATACGTGTTGAGGACACAAAGCCATGGTAAGGCATGGTAAGGCAGGACACAAAGCCATGGTAAGGCAGGTAAGGCAGGTAAGGCAAGACACAAAGCCATGGTAAGTTAGTCCAGCAGCTGAGTCAGGAAACTTTTAATGACTCCACCATTTGGACGGACCCATCAGAACCGTGCAGAGGCATGTTTCCACCTGGCTTTCCTTGTCTTCCCCCCCCGAGCTTCTCTCGGCCCAGAAACCGGAACCTTTCGTAGGTACTGAGTGGGCGGAGCTTGCGGCTCGTGAGCGGCAAGACAAAGAGGTGGAGTCTTAATTGTCCTGCCCGGCCGCCTTTTCACCGCCGAAGGTCAGAGCCGTCCCTCACCCTGTCACCGCCTGGGCGTCGCGGTGACAGGTAAGGCGCGGGGTGATTGACATCCAATCGGCCCGTCTTTGCGCACACACACACACACACACACACACACACACACACACACACACACACACACACACACACACACACACACACACACACACACACTGAAGAGGCGTGCTCAGAATGGTGCTGCTATGCAAAACATTTCCTGACGTCGCCACAATGGATCTAATGTTCACGGGGGCGGTATGGCTCGGTTGGTAGAGTGGCCGTGCCTGCAACTTGAGGGTTCCAGGTTCGATCCCCCGCTTCCGCCATCCTAGTCACTGCCGTTGTATCCTTGGGCAAGACACTTTACCCACCTGCTCCCAGTGAAACTTAGATATTGGGTTTCACTATGTAAAAGCGCTTTGAGTCACTAGAGAAAAAGCGCTATATAAATATAATTCCCTTCACAAAGACACAGACTGCACCTGGACCGTGTTTTCAACATCATGTTTCTCAACCCTCTTCCAGGTATAATAAAGGGAACAGGAAGTGCTGGAAAGATGAACCTTCTTATAGAGTTGTCCCGATACCAATATTTAGTACCGGTACCAAAATGTATTCCGATACTTTTCGGTACTTTTCTAAATGAAGGGGACCACAAAAAAATGTCATTGTTGTCTTTATTTGAACAAAAAAATCTTAGTGTACATGAAACATATGTTTATTATTGCCATTTAGTCCTTAAATAAAATAGTCAACTTGTCTTTTAGTAGTAAGTAAACAAACAAAGACTCCTAATTAGTCTGCTGACGTATGCAGTAACATATTGTGTCATTTATACACCTATTATTTTGTACACATTACAAAGGACAAACTGTAAAAATGTATTATTAATCTACTTGTTCATTTACTGTTAATATTTTGTTATTTTCTGTTTTAACATGTTCTATCTACACTTCTGTTAAAATGTAATAATCACTTATTCTTCTCTTCTTTGATACTTTACATTAGTTGTGGATGATACCACACATTTAGGTATCGATCCGATACCAAGTAGTTACAGGATCATACATTGGTCATATTCAAAGTCCTCATGTGTCCAGGGACGTATTTTGTGAGTTTATAAACACAATAGGAATTTTTTTAAAGGGAAAAAAAAATAGCGATGTAATCATAGTAGGATCTACTAGATACGCGCCTGTACTTGGTATCATTACTGTGGATGTCAGGTGTAGATCCACCCATGGCGTTTGTTTACATTCAGGGTGCTAGCTTGCTGTTAGCCGTGAATTATACGGCTAACAGCAAGCTAGCTTTCATAGTAGTGTTTTTATATATATTGTTTTTAGATAAATGTTACACATTTACCCCGAAAGGGACAAGCGGTAGAAAATGGATGGATGGCATTTAAATTTCTAATTGTAAATGATTCCATAGATGAACTCCTTTATATGATACACATATTCCTCGTCCTGCAGTGATAATGATACATGTAAGAAACATACTTTATTTGTCGCCATGGAGGCCAGGATTAGTGATTTAGAAGTAGCTAAAACACTGCGGATGGATGTTAGCCGCTAGCTAGCTAGCCATGTCTTAAAGCACCTCTTCCTGAGGGCGTTTCAGTGTTATAACTTCACATTTATCTTTACTTTTTACACCAAAATGCGTCCGTTCTCCCTTTTCTGTCTACACACTGTGTCTGCTTGTAAGTACTCTGTGTGTGCGCGCTGCCGAACATGCTCCTCTGCTCGTAAAACCAGCAATGTCATGATGTGACAACAATGCGCCGTAATGCCCGGGAACCTGTACTTTTCAAACAAAGTATAGTACCGTTTTTGATTCATTAGTACCGCGATACTATACTAGTACCGGTATACCGTACAACCATATTGCGAACAATAGTGTCTTTTGTGTTTGAAGGTAGAAGAAGAAGCTGATGTTTGCCCATATATTGTTCATATTCAGACCTGTGGCCATCTTGACTCCCGTAACCGGAACGCTCATAACTGGTCTGTGACGTCATTCGCAGCGCCGACTTCCAAGGTGAACCGACCGAGATTTTCCCCGCAACTCTTTCCGGCGTGTTCATCCAGTCGCCTCAAAGTTCTCCGGTTCTGGAGATCCATTGGTGAGTGCCCCGAGATCAACCAGTCTAGGACTAATTTGACTGTCCCAGTCACTCCTGGCGTACGGCCTTTCCCCAGATCGAAAGTACCAGGTTTAAACCGGCATACGGTTCTTGAGATCCATTGGCGAGTGCACCGAGATCAACCAGTCTAGGACTAATTTGACTGTCCCAGACACTCCTTTCCCCAGATCGAAAGTACCAGGTTTAAACCGGCCTCCGGTTCTGGAGATCCATTGGCGAGTGCACCGAGATCAACCAGTCTAGGACTAATTTGACTGTCCCAGTCACTCCTGGCATATGGCCTTTCCCCAGATCAAAAGTACCAGGTTCAAACCGGCCTACGGTTCTGGAGATCCATTGGCGAGTGCACCGAGATCAACCAGTCTAGGACTAATTGGACTGTCCCAGTCACTCCTTTCCCCAGATCGAAAGTACCAGGTTTAAACCGGCCTCCGGTTCTGGAGATCCATTGGCGAGTGCACCAAGATCAACCAGTCTAGGACTAATTTGACTGTCCCAGTCACTCCTTTCCCCAGATCGAAAGTACCAGGTTTAAACCGGCCTCCGGTTCTGGAGATCCATTGGCGAGTGCACCGAGATCAACCAGTCTAGGACTAATTTGACTGTCCCAGTCACTCCTGGCGTACGGCCTTTCCCCAGATCGAAAGTACCAGGTTTAAACCGGCCTACGGTTCTGGAGATCCATTGGCGAGTGCACCGAGATCAACCAGTCTAGGACTAATTTGACTGTCCCAGTCACTCCTTTCCCCAGATCGAAAGTACCAGGTTTAAACCGGCCTCCGGTTCTGAAGATCCATTGGCGAGTGCACCAAGATCAACCAGTCTAGGACTAATTTGACTGTCCCAGTCCCTCCAGGCGTACAGCCTTTCCCCAGATCGAAAGTACCAGGTTTAAACCGGCCTACGGTTCTGGAGATCCATTGGCGAGTGCACCGAGATCAACCAGTCTAGGACTAATTTGACTGTCCCAGTCACTCCTTTCCCCAGATCGAAAGTACCAGGATCAAACCGGTCTTCGGTTCTGGAGATCCATTGGCGAGTGCACCAAGATCAACCAGTCTAGGACTAATTTGACTGTCCCAGTCACTACTGGCGTACGGCCTTTCCCCAGATCAAAAGTACCAGGATCAAACCGGCCTCCGGTTCTGGAGATCCATTGGCGAGTGCACCGAGATCAACCAGTCTAGGACTAATTTGACTGTCCCAGTCACTCCTTTCCCCAGATCGAAAGTACCAGGTTTAAACCGGCCTACGGTTCTGGAGATCCATTGGCGAGTGCACCGAGACCAACCAGTCTAGGACTAATTTGACTGTCCCAGTCACTCTTTTCCCCAGATCGAAAGTACCAGGTTTAAACCGGCCTACGGTTCTGGAGATCCATTGGCGAGTGCACCGAGATCAACCAGTCTAGGATTAATTTTGACTGTCCCAGTCACTCCTTTCCCCAGATCGAAAGTACCAGGATCAAACCGGCATACGGTTCTGGAGATCCATTGGCGAGTGCACCGAGATCAACCAGACTAGGACTAATTTGACTGTCCCAGTCACTCCTTTCCCCAGATCGAAAGTACCAGGATCAAACCGGCCTCCGGTTCTGGAGATCCATTGGCGAGTGCACCGAGATCAACCAGTCTAGGACTAATTTGACTGTCCCAGTCACTCCTTTCCCCATATCGAAAGTACCAGGTTTAAACCGGCCTACGGTTCTGGAGATCCATTGGCGAGTGCACCGAGATCAACCAGTCTAGGACTAATTTGACTGTCCCAGTCACTCCTTTCCCCATATCGAAAGTACCAGGTTTAAACCGGCCTACGGTTCTGGAGATCCATTGGCGAGTGCACCGAGATCAACCAGTCTAGGACTAATTTGACTGTCCCAGTCACTCCTTTCCCCATATCGAAAGTACCAGGTTTAAATCGGCCTACGGTTCTGGAGATCCATTGGCGAGTGCACCGAGATCAACCAGTCTAGGACTAATTTGACTGTCCCAGTCACTCCTTTCCCCATATCAAAAGTACCAGGTTTAAACCGGCCTACGGTTCTGGAGATCCATTGGCGAGTGCACCGAGATCAACCAGTCTAGGACTAATTTGACTGTCCCAGTCACTCCTGGCGTACGGCTTTACCCCAGATGGAAAGAACCAGGATCAAACCAGCCTCCGGTTCTGAAGATCCATTGGCGAGTGCACCAAGATCAACCAGTCTAGGACTAATTTGACTGTCCCAGTCACTCCTGGCATACGGGGAAAGGTCCCCAGATGGAAAGTACCAGGATCAAATCGGACCAGAACCACTTAGGCAGAGCCAGTCCTTTGGTCACGTGATGTGTGGGTTGGCTTTAAAGACACAGATCACAGTCCCAGGATGCAAAGATCCCTTGGAAAAAAAGAGTGAGCGCCGCCATTGTCGGCAGAAAGGGCAGGGTGGCTTTGGCCATGCCGGGGGTGGCCGGCGCCAGATGAGGGGCTCGGAGTTCCTTGGAAAGAAAAATGTCACAAGCTGCTGGCCTTTGCCTTTCAAGTCTCAAACAAAGAGCTTCCTCTTCTTTTTGTGCTTTATCTGCTTCCACCTTTTTTTTTTTTTTTGCTTGCATTGGCATTCTTCACCACATGCACAGCTGCACCGGAGAAAGGACAGAGAAATATTTGTAAGATACGCTTCGTTTTTGTCCTCTCAAGGATCACACGGATGACCCGACCCAGGTTGAGATCCGGGTCTTACATTTTGATTCTCCCGGAACAATCCGAATTTTCAAACGATAAGTCCTATTTTTGTGTGTATATATATATATATATATATATATATATATATATATATATACACAAGCAACTTTAAAACATTTATATTCAAGGTCAAAGGATTGATATTTTTATGAACTACTAGAAAATAGCCCCGAGAGATCATCGTCCTACATTTTTGACCTTCTTTCGTAAAAGAATCGTAATCGAAAATCGTTGGTAACCGGAATCTAAACTGAAATCGCCCAAATTTAAATGACACCCAATAGGTGTGTGAATCTTTGGGCACTGAACCATTCGATCCGATTCCTGGGGTCGTGATTCAAATCAGAATCGATCCTCGATTCGAATCGATTCTGGCAATGTATTATTTGCTTTAATACGGCGATATTGGGGACGGCGTGGCGCGGTTGGGAGAGTGGCCGTGCCAGCAACCTGAGGGTTCCTGGTTCGATCGCCACCTTCTACCAACCTACTCACGTCCGTTGTGTCCTTGAGCAAGACACTTCACCCTTGCTCCTGATGGGTGGTGGTTAGGACCTTGAATGTGGGTGTGAATGGGTGAATGTGGAAATAGTGTCTTTGAGTACCTTGAAGGTAGAAAAGCGCTATACAAGTATAACCCATTTACCATTTACCATGTAAAAACAGGTTACATTTTCGAAAAGCTCCAACTAGCCTAAAAAAAGTAACAAAAAACAAAAAAACTCTTAAAATGTTTTTATTTTTTTTACTTGATTTTTAAAAAACAATGAATCGATTTATAATTCAGATGAATAATAATTGGATTTGAACGTGAATTGATTTTTTTCTGGAAAAATCATACCCAAACTTTTTATTTTTATTTTTCATTAATAATAACAATAATAATACACACTTTACATTTGTTAAAATGTCAAAGTGCTACAAAGTATAAAAAAATAAAATAAAATAAAAAGAAAATACAAAAAAAGTTTAAAAAAATAAAATACTCTTAAAATGTTTTTTTTTTTTTTTTACTTGATTTTTAAAAAACAATGAATTGATTTATAATTCAGATGAATAATAATCGTGGTTTGGAGGTGAATTGATTTTTTTCAGGAAAAATCATACCCAAACTTTTTATTTTTATTTTTCATTAATAATAACATTAATAATACACACTTTACATCTGTTAAAATGTCAAAGTGCTACAAAGTATTTAAAAAAAAATAATAATAAATTAATAAAAAAAGGAACAAAATAAAAAAAACTCTTAAAATGTTTTTTTTAATTTTTTTTTACTTGATTTTAAAAAAAACAATGAATCGATTTATAATTCAGATGAATAATAATTGTGATTTGGATGTGAATTGATTTTTTTCTGGAAAAATCGCACCCAAACTATTTATTTTAATTTTAATGTTTTATTGATAGTAACAATAATAATGAATTACATTTGTAACACACTTTACATTTGTGAAAATCTCAAAGTGCTACAAATAATAAAAAAATACAAATAAAAAAAATACTCTTACACTATCTTTTTTTTTTTTTTTTTTTACTTGATTTTTAAAAAACAATGAATCAATTTATAATTCAGATGAATAATAATCGTGATTTGGATGTGAATTGATTTTTTTTCTGGAAAAATCATACCCAAACTTTTTACTTTTACTTTTTTATTGATAACAACAATAATAATGAATTACATTTGTAATGCACTCAAAGTGCTACAAAGTATATATACAAAAATAAATAATAATAATTAAAAAAAATACTCTTACAGGTTTTTTTTTTTTACTTGATTTAAAAAAATAAAAAAATAAATTATAATTCAGATGAATAATAACCGTGATTTGGATGTGAATTGATTTTTTTTCTGGAAAAATCCCCAAACTTTTTTATATTATTTTTATTATTTATTGATAATAACAATAATAATGAATGACATTTGTAATGCACTTTACATTTGTTAAAATCTCAAAGTGCTACAAAGTATTAAAAAAAATATATATAATAAAAAAAAAAAAAACTTTTACATTTTCTTCTTTTTTTTTTTACTTGATTTAAAAAACAACAACAATGAATCGATTTATAATTCAGATGAATAATAATAGTGATTTGGATGTGAATTGTTTTTTTTTCTGGAAAAATCATACCCAAACTTTTTATTTTTATTTTTTATTGATAATAAAAATAAAAATTAATTACATTTGTATTTTTTAAAAATACAAAAAAATACAAAAAAAAAAAAATACTCTTTCACTTTCTTTTTTTTTTTTTACTTGATTTTTAAAAAACAATTAATCGATTTATAATTCAGATGAATAATAATCGTGACTTGGATGTGAATTAATTTTTTTTCTGGAAAAATCATACCCAAACGTTTTTATTTTTATTTGTATTTTTTATTGATAATAACAATAATAATGAACAACATTTGTAACGCACTTTACATTTGTTAAAATCTCAAAGTGCTACAAAGTTAATAAAAACAATTAAAAATAAAATAAATAATACTCTTACACTTTTTTTTTTTTTTAACTTGAATTTTAAAAAACAATGAATTGATTCATAATTCAGATGAATAATAATCGTGATTTGGATGTGACTTGATTTTTTTTCTGGAAAAACCATACCCAAACTTTTTATTTGTATTTTTATTTTTCATTAATAATAACAATAATAATACGCATTTTACATTTGTTAAAATGTCAAAGTGCTACAAAGTTTAATAAAAAAATAAAAAAATACTCTTACACTTTCTTTTTTTTTTTTTACTTGATTTTTAAAAAACAATGAATTGATTTATAATTCAGATGAATAATAATTGTGATTTAGATGTGAATTGATTTTTTTCCTGGAAAAATCATACCCAAACTTTTTATTTTTCATTAATAATAACAATAATAATACGCATTTTACATTTGTTAAAATGTCAAAGTGCTACAAAGTATTTAAAAAATAAAAAATAAAATAAAAAGTAAAAAAGTAAAAAATAAAAAAATACTCTTAAATAGTTTTTTTTTGTTTTTTTTACTTGATTTTTAAAAAACAATGAATCGATTAAGAATTCAGATGAATAATAATCGTGATTTGGATGTGAATTGATTTTTTTCTGGAAAAATCATACCCAAACTTTTTATTTTTATTTTTATTTTTCATTAATAATAACAATAATAATACACACTTTACATTTGTTAAAATGTTAAAGTGCTACAAAGTATTAAAAAAAAAGTACAAAAAAAAAAGTAAAAAATAAAAATGGTCACTTTTGTTTTCATTTGATTAATCCTTCCTGACATTGATATCAACTTTACGCTGATAAACACGAGAGAAGAAGAGCTTCTGCCGCTCATTAGCCTCCAACGAGACTGGCAGACCCGCACCAGCGATTAGCGTAACGCTTCCATTACGCCGCACTATTTGCACTCACCATCAAAACAAGTCTATTACCTATGTCGTAATGGTTTATGTGTGCGTTTCATTACAAAGTCATGTGCTAATTAGCGCGCGAGGTGCAGAATGTGTAACAATTAGCATTAGCGGAGCTTGTAATCATGCTAGCTAGCGGGGTTAAAGACGCCAACATAGCGAGTTAGCAGCATCGACTTGATGCCCGAGCGCTAATTCATGTATTAAAAAATAAATAAATAAATGTTCAGGTCGTGGTCATGTGTGGGCCCCCGGGGAGGTGAAGTAGGGGACACCCGGTGGTGGGCGTGGGCGTCCATTTGACTCTGAAAACGACCCGGCCAATTAGAAGCGCTCTTCAGCCGGCGCTGAGGTTTAACCTCACGTGACGGTGACCCGGGGGCGAGGACGCCGGCGGCGGAGTGGAACCGCCGGAGAACGTTCGGAGCCGTAATGGCGAGCGGCTCTCACGCGTGTGCCTTTTTTTTTTAATGACGATGCGGGCGTAATGAGGGAGGCTCGGGCCGCTCCGGGTCGTTACTGCTAATGCCGCGCTTTCTGCCATCTGCTGGGATTGTTTACACTCGCTGGGGTAATTAGCGGCTAATTAGCGCCGCGTGGCAGGGAATGTATGCCGGGCCCCGCATACATATTTGTGTGTGTTGAAAACATGCAGCATACATATTTGTGTGTGTTTAAAACATGCGGCATACATATTTGTGTGTGTTTAAAACATGCGGTCGGCGTTATTGTCGGGAGAAAAACATGTCAAGAAGATGTTTGGGGGTCCTCCCATACAGATGCACTTCCCCGCTCTGCCACAGGGGGCAGTGTTAACCAGGTGACCATCACACATTACTTTGTACTAGGGTTGTACGGTATACCGGAACTAGTCATCACACATTACTTTGTACTATGGTTGTACGGTATACCGGAACTAGTCATCACACATTACTTTGTACTACGGTTGTACGGTATACCGGAACTAGTCATCACACATTACTTTGTACTATGGTTGTACGGTATATCGGAACTAGTCATCACACATTACTTTGTACGGTATACCGGAACTAGTCATCACACATCACTTTGTACTAGGGTTGTACGGTATACCGGAACTAGTCATCACACAATACTTTGTACTAGGGTTGTACGGTATACCGGAACTAGTCATCACACATTACTTTGTACTAGGGTTGTACGGTATACCGGAACTAGTCATCACACATTACTTTGTACTAGGGTTGTACGGTATACCGGAACTAGTCATCACACATTACTTTGTACTATGGTTGTACGGTATACCGGAACTAGTCATCACACATTACTTTGTACTACGGTTGTACGGTATACCGGAACTAGTCATCACACATTACTTTGTACTATGGTTGTACGGTATATCGGAACTAGTCATCACACATTACTTTGTACGGTATACCGGAACTAGTCATCACACATCACTTTGTACTAGGGTTGTACGGTATACCGGAACTAGTCATCACACAATACTTTGTACTAGGGTTGTACGGTATACCGGAACTAGTCATCACACATTACTTTGTACTAGGGTTGTACGGTATACCGGAACTAGTCATCACACATTACTTTGTACTAGGGTTGTACGGTATACCGGAACTAGTCATCACACATTACTTTGTACTAGGGTTGTACGGTATACCGGAACTAGTCATCACACATTACTTTGTACTAGGGTTGTACGGTATACCGGAACTAGTCATCACACATTACTTTGTACTAGGGTTGTACGGTATACCGGAACTAGTCATCACACATTACTATGTACTAGGGTTGTAGGGTATACCAGAACTAGTCATCACACATTACTTTGTACTAGGGTTGTACGGTATACCGGAACTAGTCATCACACATTACTTTGTACTATGGTTGTACGGTATACCGGAACTAGTCATCACACATTACTTTGTACTATGGTTGTACGGTATACCGGAACTAGTCATCACACATTACTTTGTACTATGGTTGTACGGTATACCGGAACTAGTCATCACACATTACTTTGTACTAGGGTTGTACGGTATACCGGAACTAGTCATCACACATTACTTTGTACTAGGGTTGTACGGTATACCGGAACTAGTCATCACACATTACTTTGTACTAGGGTTGTACGGTATACCGGAACTAGTCATCACACATTACTTTGTACTAGGGTTGTACGGTATACCGGAACTAGTCATCACACATTACTTTGTACTAGGGTTGTACGGTATACCGGAACTAGTCATCATACATTACTTTGTACTAGGGTTGTACGGTATACCGGAACTAGTCATCACAAATTACTTTGTACTACGGTTGTACGGTATACCGGAACTAGTCATCACACATTACTTTGTACTAGGGTTGCACGGTATACCGGAACTAGTCATCACACATTACTTTGTACTATGGTTGTACGGTATACCGGAACTAGTCATCACACATTACTTTGTACTATGGTTGTACGGTATACCGGAACTAGTCATGACACATTACTTTGTACTAAGGTTGTACGGTATACCGGAACTAGTCATCACACATTACTTTGTACTATGGTTATAGAGTATACCGGAACTAGTCATCACACATTACTTTGTACTAGGGTTGTACGGTATACCGGAACTAGTCATCACACATTACTTTGTACTAGGGTTGTACGGTATACCGGAACTAGTCATCACACATTACTTTGTACTATGGTTGTACGGTATACCGGAACTAGACATCACACATTACTTTGTACTAGGGTTGTACGGTATACCGGAACTAGTCATCACACATTACTTTGTACTATGGTTGTACGGTATACCGGAACTAGTCATCACACATTACTTTGTACTAGGGTTGTACGGTATACCGGAACTAGTCATCACACATTACATTGTACTAGGGTTGTACGGTATATACCGGAACTAGTATAGTACCGCGATACTAATGAATCATATTCGGTACTATACCGCCTCTAAAAAGTGTCGGTCCCCCCCCCCCCTCTTTTTTTTTAACAGATAAAATACTAAGACTAAAACATTATCAGTGACGCGTAAGAAACACAAAACCGTGCTACATAGTGTCTGTTTTTTGAGTTATTAAAACAATATATTTGAGCGTGTACAAGTACTTTTCGAGCACATTCAACAATAATAAAGATAAAAGTGATATGAGATTTTTACATCGTTACATCCCTATTAATGTTTGAGGGTATAACAGGACTGAGGAAAAAAAAACAACAGGGTGTATTTTGACTAAATTGTAAATTTTTTCATTAGGATAATTAAATTAAAACTAAGGTTCTAAGGTCTGTGATGAGGTGGCAACTTGTCCAGGGTGTACCCCGCCTTCCGCCCGAATGCAGTTAGAAGAAAGGCACCCCCCGCGACCCCCAAAAGGGACAAGCGGTAGAAAAATGGATGGATGGATGGGTTCTACGGTATACCGGTTCTAGTTTAGTATTGCATTACTAATGAATTCAAAAACGGTACTATACTCGGTTTGAAAAAGTACCGGTTCCCGGGCATGACGGCGCGTCATTGCTGGTTTTACGAGCAGAGGAGCATGTTCGGCAGCGCACACGCACAGAGTACTTACAAGCAGACACAGTGTGTAGACAGAAAAGGGAGAATGGACGCATTTTGGCTTAAAAAGTCAAGATAAAGGTGAAGTTATAACACTTAAAACATGGCAAGCATAAAGTGAGTTTCTTGCATGTATCATTATCACTGGAGGACGAGGAATAGCTAAACATGCTTCACTACGCGCCGTAAAACATGTTATTTTAAGGAGCTGCTGCTGTTACGTTCTCGCTCATCAACACACGGCGGTACTGAATGTAGCTTGTATGGTTGGACGGTATACCGGTACTAGTATAGTATCGCAGTACTAATGAATCAACAACGGTACTATACTCTGTTTGAAAAGTACCAGTTCACCGTATATATATATATATATATATATATATATATATATATATATATATATATATATACATATATATATATATATTTTTTATTTTTAATTTTTTTATTTTTTTTAATGACAATAATGACAAAAAAATGTCATTATTGTCTTTATTTGAACAAAAAAAGGGAAACATATGTTTATTATTGTAATTTAGCTCTTAAATAAAATAGTGAACATACTAGACAACTCTTCTTTTAGTAGTAAGTAAACAAACAAAGACTCCTAATTAGTCTGCTGACGTATGCAGTAACATATTGTGTCATTTATACACCTATTATTTTGTCTACATTATGAGGGACAAACTGTAAAAAATGATTATTAATCCACTTGTTCATTTACTGTTAATATCTGCTTACTTTCTCTTTTAACATGTTCTATCTACACTTCTGTTCAAATGTAATAATCACTTATTCTTCTCTTCTTTGATACTTGACATCAGTTGTGGATGATACCACACATGTAGGTATCGATGCGATACCAAGTAGTTACAGGATCATACATTGGTCATATTCAAAGTCCTCATGTGTCCAGGGACGTATTTACTGACTTTATAAACATCATATGAAATAAGATTTTGTGATGCTAAAAAATATCGATGTAATCATAGTAGTATGGACTAGATACGCCCCTGTACTTGGTATCATTACAGTGGATGTCAGGTGTAGATCCACCCATTTGTTTACATTGTGACGCCGGTGAGCTATTGTATCCTCCTACGGTGTGTAGTGAAGCATGTTTAGCTATTCCTCGTCCTCCAGTGATAATGATACTTGTAAGAAACTCACTTTATGCTAGCCATGCCTTAAAGCACCTCTTCCTGAGGGTGTTTCAGTGTTATAACTTCACCTTTATCTTTACTTATTACACCAAAATGAATCCATTCTCCCTTTTCTGTCTACACACTGTGTCTGCTTGTGTGTGATGGAGGGCAGGGGTGTGGGGGACCGGTACTTTTTTATAGGTGGTATAGTACCGAATATGATTCATTAGTATACCGGCACTAGTATAGTACAACCCTAATAGACATATTGTCCTATTGTAACGATGAGGGTGAATATTATCTCCACCAAGGCTGACTTTGTGTCTGGGACCTCATCATGACACACTAGGAAGTCGACATATAATCCAGCAGCTGTAATAACGATGGAGCCGATGGAGCTGATGGAGCTGATGGAGCTCCCAGTGCAGCAGCGGCCTTAAATCTGAGGCTTAGGGCTGCGTGCACACAATAGCTCGCCGCCTGGAGAGAAAAAAATAAAAAATAAAATAAAAAGTCTCACACAAGTCCCCGGCGTCCTCACAGGGTCGAGCAGCGCTCCGCCACAGTTGGTTAAACTGGTATTATCGCCTCTCCTTGCTCCTAATCCCCGCTTACGGACTTTGGATGGGCTTCCAGTCCGTCAGGGAGAGCGAGTATGACTCGCTCGCACGTACGATACACGTTTAGTTCTAATCAGAAGCCACTACTTTTCAGCAATTAGTCGCCTTTCAACCATCTCAGCCAGACAATTCATCGCGAGCGATTTCCATTTGTCGCGGTTTACCCCGACACATGAAACGTGACGAATGGGGAGCGGGTGGGGGCGGGTCCTGGCGGCCTGACAGCGGCGCATCCAGACAGCGGCGCGTCCCGGCGGGCCATGCGTTGGGGTTGATACGCAGAAGTCTCAGGGCCTCGTGGCGGGGGGGAGGGTTTCGGTTCGTTCCCCCCACCCCACTTGGCACACGCGGCACCGCCGGGACCGCGCCCATTGGCGCGTGTGGCACGGCGGGCTCCGCGATCGACGACCGGGTTGCAGCCTTTCGGCCCCACGTGCCAAGGGGCGGGCCGAAACCCTCTCCAAAGCCCTGAGACTTCTGTGTTGATCCCCACACCGCGCGGCCCCCGCCGTCGGGCTGAAACACGTTCGTCGGTGGCGGAGCCCGCCTGTGCCGCGCGCGCCAAGTGGGGTCGAGGGAACGGGCCGAAACCCGCCCCCCGCCACGAGGCCCTGAGACTTCTGCGTATCAACCCCGACGCATGGCCCGCCGGGACGCGCCACCGTCGGGCCGCGAGGACCCTCTGTCGGTCACAAAGCCCTTAGACTTCTGCGTTGATCCCCACACCGCGCTGCACCGCGCCACCGTTGAGCTTCAGCCCGTCTGTTGGTGGCGGAGCCCGCCTGTGCCGCGCGCGCCAAGTGGGGTCGAGGGAACGGGCCGAAACCCGCCCCCCGCCACGAGGCCCTGAGACTTCTGCGTATCAACCCCGACGCATGGCCCGCCGGGACGCGCCACCGTCGGGCCGCGAGGACCCTCTGTCGGTCACAAAGCCCTTAGACTTCCGCGTTGATCCCCACACCGCGCTGCACCGCGCCACCGTTGAGCTTCAGCCCGTCTGTTGGTGGCGGAGCCCGCCTGTGCCGCGCGCGCCAAGTGGGGTCGAGGGAACGGGCCGAAACCCGCCCCCCGCCACGAGGCCCTGAGACTTCTGCGTATCAACCCCGACGCATGGCCCGCCGGGACGCGCCACCGTCGGGCCGCGAGGACCCTCTGTCGGTCACAAAGCCCTTAGACTTCCGCGTTGATCCCCACACCGCGCTGCACCGCGCCACCGTTGAGCTTCAGCCCGTCTGTTGGTGGCGGAGCCCGCCTGTGCCGCGCGCGCCAAGTGGGGTCGAGGGAACGGGCCGAAACCCGCCCCCCGCCACGAGGCCCTGAGACTTCTGCGTATCAACCCCGACGCATGGCCCGCCGGGACGCGCCACCGTCGGGCCGCGAGGACCCTCTGTCGGTCACAAAGCCCTTAGACTTCTGCGTTGATCCCCACACCGCGCTGCACTGCGCCGCCGTTGGGCTTCAGCCCGTCCGTTGGTGGCGAAGCCCGCCTGTGCCGCGCGCGCCAAGTGGGGTGGGGGGAACGGGCCGAAACCCGCCCCCCCGCCACGAGGCCCTGAGACTTCTGCGTATCAACCCCGACGCATGGCCCGCCGGGACGCGCCACCGTCGGGATGCGCCGCTGTCAGGCCGTGAGGACCCGCGGTTGGTCACGGAGCCCGCCGTGCCACACGGGCCAAGGGGCGGGCCGAAACCCGTCCCAAAGCCCTGAGACTTCTGCGTTGATCCCCACATCGCGCGGCACCGCGCCGCCGTTGGGCTGCAGCCCGTCTGTGCCACGCCACATCGAAACCCGCCCCAACTTGGGACTTACCGTGGGCGGGCCGTTTCACCCCTGACTTATTACGCACCAATTGCTCAATTATAACATGCATCTTAATTTTGAAGGTGTTGAAATCGCCATGTAAAATCGCTAATGCTAACCAGTAGCATGACAATGGAGAAACCAAAGTATTAGTATTACTTAACTTACGTTTTTTCAGTCAATTTCTTTGTTGGCATTGGAAAGTGGTTCAAGTGTTGAAGGGCCAAGAGCCGACACACGCAACCCAGGTACCGTAACACGGCACTGTGAGATTTCATGTGAATCGGTGCCTGGTAAGACCGACGGGATTCGGTCAGTGCCAAAAAAGTACCGTATTAGGTACCTACCCCTACTTGTCGGTCCCCTAAAGGTTAATACTGGCTGGCAGTAATATATCATTTATAGTGTGCTGTCTTGCACCCTAAAAAGTGTTAAAACTGTAAGTATTGTACTTTTTACGCACCAGCTGCTTAATCGTAACGTGCATCTTAGTTGTAGCTTTCATGAACAAATTTGGAGGTGTTGAAATTGCCATGTAAAATCGCTAATGCTAATCAGTAGCTAATCGTTTCAGCGGTTTTTTTTTGTTAGTTCTTTGTTGGCATTGGGAATGGTTGAAGGGCCAAGAGCCGACACATGCAAGGCCAGGTACTGTAACATGGCACTGGTGGATTTCACTTGAACCGATGCCCGGTCCCCAAAAGGTACGTACCGAATTTTAAGGGAATTTGACAAAACAAGCTAAACTTAGTGTTTTTTGTTGTTGTTGTTGTTGTTGTTGTTGTTGTGTAGAGCCTTTTGAGCTGTGTGAGAAATTTCAAGTCCAAAAAAAAGAATAGCATTGGCAACATGTGCACGTTTCGACACATTCCCCGCCCTTATTTGCGTGCATCATTTCAGGAGTGGAAGCAAAGACCACCTTGATGGTGTCTCCGCTGTTTCACCAGTGCAGGTGTCCACATACTTATGTAGGAAGTGCATGACCTCAGTGACCCCTGAAGCACAATATTAGCGCTGCTCTCGTCTTATGTTTGGCCACCCGGCATCACTTCCAATTGTTCCTGTCAGACTCACGCCGAAAGGCAGCTGGGGTAGGCTCCAGCTTACCTGGGAGCCCGATGAACGTATGAATGCATAGGTAACACAAAACCCCAAAAGTTGTGAAGTTGTCACCTTGTGTAAATGGTAAATAAAAAGAGAATACAACAAATCATTTTCAACTTATATTCAATTGAATAGACTGCAAAGACAAGATATTTCATGTTCACACTGAGAAACTTTGTTATTTTTTGTTGCAAATAATCATGAACTTTAATGGCAGCAACAGATGTGTAAGTTACCCATGTCTTGGGCACTAATACACCCCCATACCATCACACATGCTGCCTTTTGAGCTTTGGGCCTAGAAAAATCCAGATTTTACTATTTTACTAAGAAGTCACGCTGTTGTAACACGTGGCTTGGCATCGTCCTGCTGAAATAAGCAGGGGCGTCCATGGTAACGTTGCTTGGATGGCAACATATGTTGCTCCAAAAGCTGTATGTACCTTTCAGCATTAATGGCGCCTTCACAGATGTGTAAGTTACCCATGTCTTGGGCACTAATACACCCCCATACCATCACACATGCTGCCTTTTACACTTTGCGCCTAGAACAATCCGGATGGTTCTTTTCCTCTTTGGTCCGGAAGACACGACGTCCACAATTTCCCATTTGAAATGTGGACTCGTCAGACCACAGAACACTTTTCCACTTTGCATCAGTCCATCCTAGATGTATGCATACTAGTTCTACCTATTAGGCTGTTCTAGTTTTTATTTGTATTTATTTTTATTATCTTTTTATTGTTTTTTAATACACTCTAGCACTTTGAGGTTGTTTGCTCAATGTAAAGTGCTGTTTAAAAAAATAAAAAAAAATCAACGTCACAACCCGACATCTACTAAACGTTGTCAAAAAGCATGTTGTTTCAACGTTGTATTTGTGTTGTAGAATATTGGTTGGGAAAATGATCACATTTCAATTGTCAAATCAAGGTCAGAACGCAACATTGAATAAACGTCGTCAAAAAGCATGTTGTTTCAACGTTAGCTTTGAGTTGCTGAAAGTCAGGACCTCATTCAACAAGTTCTCATCGTTGTGTGCCTGCTAGGTTAGTAGATCCGGTCCATAAAGTACAAAAACCAGGACAACATGTTTAAATGAGAGGAAAAGCGAGGTCCATCACTTCCACTGGACATGTTTATGAAGGGAATTTATTTGACGTTTTAATCCTTCCCGATGCTTAACAAGCTTCACTTTTTTCGCAAATTGAAATGAGGAGAACTGCTGCTATTGTCTGCTGTCAAAGCTTCTTATCGGCCGGAAAGGAGCTGAATTATGAGCCGCCATCTGCCAAAAGATTGATACTGGACTTTAAAAGTCCATTATGCCGGTCCTTCTGTGCAGCAGAAAGCCACCTGGGATCGTTTTTTTTCCCCTCTTTTTTTCTTCTTCTTTTTTTACAGCAAAACGTCAACAGGAAATGGCCTGCTTTTAAGACTAAAGGACATCCGAAAGAGTTCCTCTGCTCCCGTTTGGTGGCGTATAAAGACGCTCGCAAATTGGGACTTTGACCTTTGGGACTTGTTCTCCATCGTCCTGCAGCTGGATTAAAGATGTTTTTCTTTTTTCTTTTTTATCCCGTAAAGGCTGGCGCAGATTACGAGGCGGCTGTGTTGCCAAAAACACATGGGCCCAAGATGTAATCTCATCAAGTGATTACACAAATAGAATAAAATAAAAAAAAGCAAAGGAAAAACAGCTGAGAAGAGACCGGGGAGACGGAATAATCCGGGGATTATTTTTGCTGCGGATTTGAGGAGCAGACGCTTTTGAATTGGGTGAGCAGGAAATAACAACAGCGTGTAGTCTGTGGTCATAATCAACCCGTCCACAGGGGGGCAGCATTGCAACAACTGCACAAAGTAGGGTTGTCCGGATACCAATATTTTGGTACCGCTACCTTGTGCCCGGCCCATCGTGCCGCCTTGAAGGGCCAGCAGCAGGTCATAGACTGACGTGCCCAGCAGAGGACAAGGCACAGGAGAAGCAGGAGACACCCATCCCCCAAGCCAGCGAGAGACCACACCACACGCGGGCAGAAAGGCGGGACGCCCCGCCCCGAGGGGCCCAGAGACTCCCCGCAACCGGACAGGAAGACCCCCCTCTCCCCAACCAGCAACCGGGCCACCACGAAGGGCCAGCAGCAGGCCATAGGCTGACGTACTCGGCAGAGTCTAGATGTGTGTGCATATATATGTGTGTGTGTGTAGATGTGTGTATAGATGTATGTGTATACGTGTGTCTAGATGTGTGTGCATATATATGTGTGTGTGTAGATGTGTGTATAGATGTATGTGTATACGTGTGTCTAGATGTGTGTGCATATATATGTGTGTGTGTGTAGATGTGTGTATAGATGTATGTGTATACGTGTGTCTAGATGTGTGTGCATATATATGTGTGTGTGTGTAGATGTGTGTATAGATGTATGTGTATACGTGTGTCTAGATGTGTGTGCATATATATGTGTGTGTGTGTAGATGTGTGTATAGATGTATGTGTATACGTGTGTCTAGATGTGTGTGCATATATATGTGTGTGTGTGTAGATGTGTGTATAGATGTATGTGTATACGTGTGACTAGATGTGTGTGCATATATATGTGTGTGTGTGTAGATGTGTGTATAGATGTATGTGTATACGTGTGTCTAGATGTGTGTGCATATTTATATGTGTGTGTGTGTAGATGTGTGTATAGATGTATGTGTATACGTGTGTCTAGATGTGTGTGCATATATTTGTGTGTGTAGATGTGTGTATAGATGTATGTGTATACGTGTGTCTAGATGAGTGTGCATATATATGTGTGTGTGTGTAGATGTGCGTATAGATGTATGTGTATACGTGTGTCTAGATGTGTGTGCATATATATATATGTGTGTGTGTGTAGATGTGTGTATAGATGTATGTGTATACGTGTGTCTAGATGTGTGTGCATATATATGTGTGTGTGTGTAGATGTGTGTATAGATGTATGTGTATACGTGTGTCTAGATGTGTGTGCATATATATATGTGTGTGTGTAGATGTGTGTATAGATGTATGTGTATACGTGTGTCTAGATGTGTGTGCATATATATATGTGTGTGTGTAGATGTGTGTATAGATGTATGTGTATACGTGCGTCTAGATGTGTGTGCATATATATATATATGTGTGTGTAGATGTGTGTATAGATGTATGTGTATACGTGTGTCTAGATGTGTGTGCATATATATGTGTGTGTGTGTAGATGTGTGTATAGATGTATGTGTATACGTGTGTCTAGATGTGTGTGCATATATATGTGTGTGTGTAGATGTGTGTATAGATGTATGTGTATACGTGTGTCTAGATGTGTGTGCATATATATGTGTGTGTGTGTAGATGTGTGTATAGATGTATGTGTATACGTGTGTCTAGATGTGTGTGCATATATTTGTGTGTGTAGATGTGTGTATAGATGTATGTGTATACGTGTGTCTAGATGAGTGTGCATATATATGTGTGTGTGTGTAGATGTGCGTATAGATGTATGTGTATACGTGTGTCTAGATGTGTGTGCATATATATATATGTGTGTGTGTGTAGATGTGTGTATAGATGTATGTGTATACGTGTGTCTAGATGTGTGTGCATATATATGTGTGTGTGTGTAGATGTGTGTATAGATGTATGTGTATACGTGTGTCTAGATGTGTGTGCATATATATATGTGTGTGTGTAGATGTGTGTATAGATGTATGTGTATACGTGTGTCTAGATGTGTGTGCATATATATATGTGTGTGTGTGTAGATGTGTGTATAGATGTATGTGTATATGTGTGTCTAGATGTGTGTGCATATATATATGTGTGTGTGTAGATGTGTGTATAGATGTATGTGTATACGTGTGTCTAGATGTGTGTGCATATATATGTGTGTGCGTGTAGATGTGTGTATAGATGTATGTGTATACGTGCGTCTAGATGTGTGTGCATATATATGTGTGTGTGTGTAGATGTGTGTATAGATGTATGTGTATACGTGTGTCTAGATGTGTGTGCATATATATGTGTGTGTGTGTGTAGATGTGTGTATAGATGTATGTGTATACGTGTGTCTAGATGTGTGTATATATATATGTGTGTGTGTGTAGATGTGTGTATAGATGTATGTGTATATGTGTGTCTAGATGTGTGTGCATATATATTTGTGTGTGTGTAGATGTGTGTATAGATGTATGTGTATACGTGTGTCTAGATGTGTGTGCATATATATGTGTGTGTGTGTAGATGTGTGTATAGATGTATGTGTATACGTGTGTCTAGATGTGTGTGCATATATATGTGTGTGCGTGTAGATGTGTGTATAGATGTATGTGTATACGTGTGTCTAGATGTGTGTGCATATATATGTGTGTGTGTGTAGATGTGTGTATAGATGCATGTGTATACGTGTGTCTAGATGTGTGTGCATATATATGTGTGTGTGTGTAGATGTGTGTATAGATGTGTGTATAGATGTATGTGTATACGTGTGTCTAGATGTGTGTGCATATATATGTGTGTATGTGTAGATGTGTGTATAGATGTATGTGTATACGTGTGTCTAGATGTGTGTGCATATATATGTGTGTGTGTGTGTAGATGTGTGTATAGATGTATGTGTATATGTGTGTCTAGATGTGTGTGCATATATATATGTGTGCGTGTAGATGTGTGTATAGATGTATGTGTATACGTGTGTCTAGATGTGTGTGCATATATATATGTGTGTGAGTGTAGATGTGTGTATAGATGTATGTGTATACGTGTGTCTAGATGTGTGTGCATATATATGTGTGTGTATGTAGATGTGTGTATAGATGTATGTGTATACGTGTGTCTAGATGTGTGTGCATATATATGTGTGTGTGTGTAGATGTGTGTATAGATGTATGTGTATACGTGTGTCTAGATGTGTGTGCATATATATGTGTGTGTGTGTAGATGTGTGTATAGATGTATGTGTATACGTGTGTCTAGATGTGTGTGCATATATATATGTGTGTGTGTGTAGACGTGTGTATAGATGTATGTGTATACGTGTGTCTAGATGTGTGTGCATATATATATGTGTGTGTGTGTAGACGTGTGTATAGATGTATGTGTATACGTGTGTCTAGATGTGTGTGCATATATATGTGTGTGTGTGTAGATGTGTGTATAGATGTATGTGTATACGTGTGTCTAGATGTGTGTGCATATATATGTGTGTGCGTGTAGATGTGTGTATAGATGTATGTGTATACGTGTGTCTAGATGTGTGTGCATATATATGTGTGTGTGTGTAGATGTGTGTATAGATGTATGTGTATACGTGTGTCTAGATGTGTGTGCATATATATGTGTGTGTGTGTAGATGTGTGTATAGATGTATGTGTATACGTGTGTCTAGATGTGTGTGCATATATATGTGTGTGCGTGTAGATGTGTGTATAGATGTATGTGTATACGTGTGTCTAGATGTGTGTGCATATATATGTGTGTGTGTGTAGATGTGTGTATAGATGTATGTGTATACGTGTGTCTAGATGTGTGTGCATATATATGTGTGTGTGTGTAGATGTGTGTATAGATGTATGTGTATACGTGTGTCTAGATGTGTGTGCATATATATGTGTGTGTGTGTAGATGTGTGTATAGATGTATGTGTATACGTGTGTCTAGATGTGTGTGCATATATATGTGTGTGTGTGTGTAGATGTGTGTATAGATGTATGTGTATACGTGTGTCTAGATGTGTGTGCATATATATTTGTGTGTGTGTGTAGATGTGTGTATAGATGTATGTGTATACGTGTGTCTAGATGTGTGTGCATATATATGTGTGTGTGTGTAGATGTGTGTATAGATGTATGTGTATACATGTGTCTAGATGTGTGTGCATATATATGTGTGTGTGTGTAGATGTGTGTATAGATGCATGTGTATACGTGTGTCTAGATGTGTGTGCATATATATGTGTGTGTGTGTGTAGATGTGTGTATAGATGCATGTGTATACGTGTGTCAAGATGTGTGTGCATATATATGTGTGTGTGTGTGTGTGTAGATGTGTGTATAGATGTATGTGTATGTGTGTCTAGATGTGTGTGCATATATATATGTGTGTGTGTGTAGATGTGTGTATAGATGTATGTGTATACGTGTGTCTAGATGTGTGTGCATATATGTGTGTGCATATATATATGTGTGTGTGTGTAGATGTGTGTATAGATGTGTGTGTATACGTGTGTCTAGATGTGTGTGCATATATGTGTGTGTGTGTGTGTAGATGTGTGTATAGATGTACGTGTATACGTGTGTCTAGATGTGTGTGCATATATATATTAGTGTGTGTGTAGATGTGTGTATAGATCGATGTGTATACGTGTGTCTAGATGTGTGTGCATATATATTTGTGTGTGTGTGTAGATGTGTGTATAGATGTATGTGTATACGTGTGTCTAGATGTGTGTGCATATATATTTGTGTGTGTGTGTAGATGTGTGTATAGATGTATGTGTATACGTGTGTCTAGATGTGTGTGCATATATATATGTGTGTGTGTGTAGATGTGTGTATAGATGTATGTGTATACGTGTGTCTAGATGTGTGTGCATATATATGTGTGTGTGTGTAGATGTGTGTATAGATGTATGTGTATACGTGTGTCTAGATGTGTGTGCATATATATGTGTGTGTGTGTGTGTGTAGAAGTGTGTATAGATGAATGTGTATACGTGTGTCTAGATGTGTGTGCATAAATATGTGTGTGTGTAGATGTGTGTATAGATGTATGTGTATACGTGTGTCTAGATGTGTGTGCATATATATGTGTGTGTGTGTAGATGTGTGTATAGATGTATGTGTATACGTGTGTCTAGATGTGTGTGCATATATATGCGTGTGTGCGTAGATGTGTGTATAGATGTATGTGTATACGTGTGTCTAGATGTGTGTGCATATATATGTGTGTGTGTGTAGATGTGTGTATAGATGTATGTGTATACGTGTGTCTAGATGTGTGTGCATATATATGTGTGTGTGTGTAGATGTGTGTATAGATGTATGTGTATACGTGTGTCTAGATGTGTGTGCATATATATATGTGTGTGTGTGTAGATGTGTGTATAGATGTATGTGTATACGTGTGTCTAGATGTGTGTGCATATATATGTGTGTGTGTGTGTAGATGTGTGTATAGATGTATGTGTATACGTGTGACTAGATGTGTGTGCATATATATGTGTGAGTGTAGATGTGTGTATACATGTATGTGTATACGTGTGTCTAGATGTGTGTGCATATATATATGTGTGTGTGTAGATGTGTGTATAGATGTATGTGTATACGTGTGTCTAGATGTGTGTGCATATATGTGTGTGTGTGTGTAGATGTGTGTATAGATGTATGTGTATACGTGTGTCTAGATGTGTGTGCATATATATGTGTGTGTGTGTAGATGTGTGTATAGATGTATGTGTATACGTGTGTCTAGATGTGTGTACATATATATGTGTGTGTGTGTAGATGTGTGTATAGATGTATGTGTATACGTGTGTCTAGATGTGTGTACATATATATGTGTGTGTGTGTAGATGTGTGTATAAATGTATGTGTATACGTGTGTCTAGATGTGTGTGCATATATATATGTGTGTGTGTGTAGATGTGTGTATAGATGTATGTGTATACGTGTGTCTAGATGTGTGTGCATATATATGTGTGTGTGTGTAGATGTGTGTATAGATGTATGTGTATACGTGTGTCTAGATGTGTGTGCATATATGTGTGTGTGTGTGTAGATGTGTGTATAGATGTATGTGTATACGTGTGTCTAGATGTGTGTGCATATATATATGTGTGTGTGTGTAGATGTGTGTATAGATGTATGTGTATACGTGTGTCTAGATGTGTGTGCATATATAAGTGTGTGTGTGTAGATGTGTGTATAGATGTATGTGTATACGTGTGTCTAGATGTGTGTGCATATATATGTGTGTGTGTGTAGATGTGTGTATAGATGTATGTGTATACGTGTGTCTAGATGTGTGTGCATATATATGTGTGTGTGTGTAGATGTGTGTATAGATGTATGTGTATACGTGTGTCTAGATGTGTGTGCATATATATGTGTGTGTGTGTAGATGTGTGTATAGATGTATGTGTATACGTGTGTCTAGATGTGTGTGCATATGGATGTGTGTGTGTAGATGTGTGTATAGATGTATGTGTATACGTGTGTCTAGATGTGTGTGCATATATATGTGTGTGTGTGTAGATGTGTGTATAGATGTATGTGTATACGTGTGTCTAGATGTGTGTGCATATATATATGTGTGTGTGTAGATGTGTGTATAGATGTATGTGTATACGTGTGTCTAGATGTGTGTGCATATATATGTGTGTGTGTAGATGTGTGTATAGATGTATGTGTATACGTGTGTCTAGATGTGTGTGCATATATATGTGTGTGTGTGTAGATGTGTGTATAGATGTATGTGTATACGTGTGTCTAGATGTGTGTGCATATATATGTGTGTGTGTGTAGATGTGTGTATAGATGTATGTGTATACGTGTGTCTAGATGTGTGTGCATATATATGTGTGTGTGTGTAGATGTGTGTATAGATGTATGTGTATACGTGTGTCTAGATATGTGTGCATATATATGTGTGTGTGTGTAGATGTGTGTATAGATGTATGTGTATACGTGTGTCTAGATGTGTGTGCATATATATGTGTGTGTGTGTAGATGTGTGTATAGATGTATGTGTATACGTGTGTCTAGATGTGTGTGCATATATATGTGTGTGTGTGTAGATGTGTGTATAGATGTATGTGTATACGTGTGTCTAGATGTGTGTGCATATATATGTGTGTGTGTGTAGATGTGTGTATAGATGTATGTGTATACGTGTGTCTAGATGTGTGTGCATATATATGTGTGTGTGTGTGTAGATGTGTGTATAGATGTATGTGTATACGTGTGTCTAGATGTGTGTGCATATATATGTGTGTGTGTAGATGTGTGTATAGATGTATGTGTATACGTGTGTCTAGATGTGTGTGCATATATATATGTGTGTGTGTGTGTAGATGTGTGTATAGATATATGTGTATACGTGTGTCTAGATGTGTGTGCATATATATGTGTGTGTGTAGATGTGTGTATAGATGTATGTGTATACGTGTGTCTAGATGTGTGTGCATATATATATGTGTGTGTGTGTAGATGTGTGTATAGATGTATGTGTATACGTGTGACTAAATGTGTGTGCATATATATGTGTGTGTGTGTAGATGTGTGTATAGATGTATGTGTATACGTGTGTCTAGATGTGTGTGCATATATATGTGTGTGTGTGTAGATGTGTGTATAGATGTATGTGTATACGTGTGACTAAATGTGTGTGCATATATATGTGTGTGTGTGTAGATGTGTGTATAGATGTATGTGTATACGTGTGACTAGATGTGTGTGCATATATATATGTGTGTGTGTGTAGATGTGTGTATAGATGTATGTGTATACGTGTGTCTAGATGTGTGTGCATATATATATATGTGTGTGTGTATAGATGTGTGTGTGTGGTTTATACGCCGCCTTCATCTGGAAACGCTCTGTTTTGGTTTCAACCGAGGATGTTGAGGTTGTCTAAATATTCCTACACACACACACACACACACACACACACACACACACACACACACACACACACACACACACACACACACACACACACACACACACACGGCCCGCAGACGGACAGCGGGAAGGAACAAGGTCACATGGTCTTCTCTCTCTAAATAGAAGAGTCCAGGCGGATGCCAGCCAAGACAAGCGAGGGAGACAAAGTGCTATTGTGTGTGTGTGTGTAGATGTGTGTGTGTGTGTGTGTGTGTGTGTGTGTAGATGTGTGTGTGTGTAGATGTGGAGACAAAGTGCTATTGTGTGTGTGTGTGTAGATGTGTGTGTGTGTGTGTGTGTGTGTAGATGTGTGTGTGTGTAGATGTGGAGACAAAGTGCTATTGTGTGTGTGTGTGTAGATGTGTGTGTGTGTGTAGATGTGTGTGTGTGTAGATGTGTGTGTAGATGTGTGTGTGTGTAGATGTGGAGACAAAGTGCTATTGTGTGTGTGTGTGTAGATGTGTGTGTGTGTGTAGATGTGTGTGTGTGTAGATGTGTGTGTAGATGTGTGTGTAGATGTGGAGACAAAGTGCTATTGTGTGTGTGTGTGTAGATGTGTGTGTGTGTGTAGATGTGTGTGTGTGTAGATGTGGAGACAAAGTGCTATTGTGTGTGTGTGTGTAGATGTGTGTGTGTGTGTAGATGTGTGTGTGTGTAGATGTGTGTGTAGATGTGTGTGTAGATGTGGAGACAAAGTGCTATTGTGGCGAGCGTCTTCTCGCCGGGCAAAAAGAAGAAGTCGGGGTCAGGAGGGTTTGATTTTTACATTTTTTTGGCAGCGTGGAAATAACTAGGGATGTCCTAGATAAATGCGTTAAAATGTAATATCGGAAATTATCGGTATCGTTTTTTTTTATTATCGGTATCGTTTTTTTTTTTTTTTTTTTTTTTTTTTTAATTAAATCAACATAAAAAACACAAGATCCACTTACAATTAATGCACCAACCCAAAAAACCTCCCTCCTCATTCACACAAAAGGGTTGTTTCTTTCTGTTATTAAAGGCCTACTGAAATGATTTTTTATTTATTTAAACGGGAATAGCAGATCCATTCTATGTGTCATACTTGATCATTTCTGCGATATCGCCATATTTTTGCTGAAAGGATTTAGTAGAGAAAATCGACGATAAAGTTCGCAACTTTTGCTCGCTGATAAAAAAAAAGCCTTGCCTATACCGGAAGTAGCGTGACGTCACAGGAGCTAGTATTCCTCACAATTCCCCGTTGTTTACAATGGAGCGAGAGAGATTCGGACCGAGAAAGTGACGATTACCCCATTCATTTGAGCGAGGATGAAAGATTCGTGGATGAGGAACGTTACAATGAATGACTTGAGAGGCAGCGATGGACGTATCTTTTTTCGCTCTGACCATAACTTAGGTACAAGCTGGCTCATTGGATTCCACACTCTCCTTTTTCTATTGTGGATCATCTACAAAGCAATCAGTAGGTGGCAGCTACCGGCTGCCACCTACTGATATGGAAGAGTATTACACAGTTACTCTGTCGAGCTCTAGACACTCAACAACAACACATCATTTGCAGACTAGAATTACTGGTTTTCAAAAAATATTTTTAACCCAAATAGTTCAAATTAGATCATCTCCCACGGCACACCAGACTGTATCTCACGCGGCACAGTGGTTGAAAAACACTGCCTTAGACGGAACGTTGCTTGGCCGTCCATGTCTTGTTGAAAACACGCCATTCCTCATCGACTTTTCTCTTTTTAGCGTCTCGGGGTGTAAACCGTGCACCACTTGTCGCTGCACGTGCACCTTCACTCGCAGGTTACACACGCCCATAAATAACACTTTTCAAAATAAAAGCAGCACAGTTGTGTTGCGCGCACGACATAAGATGTTTTTTCAACTTTATTTTGTGTCACTCACAATCACGCGCGCGCATACGTCCACACGGAAGTAATACAACTAACGATTTTCAAAATAAAAGCAGCACGGTTGTATTGCACACTCGACATAGATACTTTTTAAAATTTATTTTGTCATTTATAATTGGCCGGACAGGGACGCACAAAGGGCCGGGTGTGGCCCGTGGGCCGCAGAATGCCCAGGTCTGCTATAAACACACTAGGCAACCTTGTGGACAGCCTTCCCGGAAGAGTTGAAGCTGTAATAGCTGCAAAGGGCGTCATATTGAACACTATGGGTTAGGAATTTGTTTGTTTAGTCTTTATTTGAAGGGACAATGTACAGAAACATGAAGCTCAAAGACAGATATGTTCTGTACCAGATTATAGCTAAATAGCTACTTTCCATCTGCAGTCCCTGGCTACCTAAATTAAAGGGATACAAAAATTATGACAATAAAATCATACACAAGTATTAAGAAAAAAGTCATAAAATGCCCTTTCATGGACACATACTTAATATACAATACAAGCACACCTCATTTACATCATCACACAGACAATACATGCTTTTGTTTACATCTGTCATCATTTGTAAAAACAACCTTGATTTTAACACGCACACCTCACAATTTACAATAAAAATGCTCTCATGGATAAATATAATACACATTAGGTTGATGTGTCAAACATAATGTCCATCTTAGTGAGCGTGTGAGCAGCTTTGATTGCTCCAAAGCCACTTTTTTAACTTCAATTGTGAATGAAGAGTCATCTGTTCGACTTTTCAAGTTTGTTGTGAGGTCGTTCCATTCCTTTATGGCTTTATATGAAAAGGCTGATTGTGCAAAAGAGGTTTTACATCTGGGTACGCTACACTGCCCCCTGGTGGAGGCTCATGTGCTTCTAGTTGTCACAGCAGATGTAAACTGGACAAAGTGCTTAAGTGGCGCTGGTGCAGTGTTATTTAAGATTCGATGGGCCATTCGTATTGATGCTAATCTTTGAATGTTAGCTAAATTGAACAATCTATATTTTTGGAGAACTAAATAGTGATGGTGGTGTTGTGGTTTTCGGTCAAGGATTTTGAGGGATTGTTGGTGCAAAGTTTCCAATGGCCTCAGTGTCATTTTGCTTGCCTGCGACCAACATGTTATACAATAATAAAAACGAGACATAATCATTGCATTCAAATAAGTTTGAGCTGCCTCCAGTGTTAATGAATTCCTGATACATTTGAACGTTTTTATGTTGTATTTAAGACTCTAGTACATCTGTTTGATATGTTTTTTAAAGCCAAGTGTTGGCTCCAAAATGACACCCAGGTAACGATATTCACTAACATTTTGTATTATTTCCTTATTAATCGTTATATTTGGAAAGGATGACATTTTATATTTGTTTACAAAATACATTGTTGCAGTTTTCTTAAAGGCCTACTGAAAGCCACTACTACCGACCACGCAGTCTGATAGTTTATATATCAATGATGAAATCTTAACATTATAACACACGCCAATACGGCCGGGTTAACTTATAAAGTGACATTTTAAATTTGCCGCTAAACTTCCGGTTCGAAACGCCTCTGAGGATGACGTATGCGCGTGACGTAGCCCGGGGAACACGGGTATGCCTTCCACATTGAAGCCAATACGAAAAAGCTCTGTTTTCATTTCATAATTCCACAGTATTCTGGACATCTGTGTTCGTGAATCTGTTCCAATCATGTTCATTGCATTATGGAGAAGGAAGCTGAGCAAGCAAAGAAGAAAGTTGTCGGTGCGAAATGGACATATTTTTCGAACGTAGTCAGCCACAACAGTACACAGCCGGCGCTTCTTTGTTTACATTCCCGAAAGATGCAGTCAAGATGGAAGAACTCGGATAACAGAGACTCTAACCAGGAGGACTTTTGACTTCGATACACAGACGCCTGTAGAGAACTGGGACAACACAGACTCTTACCAGGATTACTTTGATTTGGATGACAAAGACGCAGACGTGCTACTGTGAGTATGCAGCTTTGGCTTCTAAACATTTGATCGCTTGACCGTATGTGCGCAACTTTTTTTTGCGTATGTACGTAACTTTTTAAAAATATATAAGCTTTATGAACCTTGGGTTAGGTGAACGGTCTTTTGGGCTGAGTGATTGTGTGTGTTGATCAGGTGTTTGAATTGTATTGGCGTGTTCTATGGAGCTAGGAGCTAGCATAGGAGCTAGGAGCTAGCATAACACGTACCGTACCGTACGTGCGCGTCACGTATGTAACTTTTTGAAAATATATAAGCTTTATGAACCTTGGGTTAGGTGAACGGTCTTTTGGGCTGAGTGATTGTGTGTGTTGATCAGGTGTTTGAATTGTATTGGCGTGTTCTATGGAGCTAGGAGCTAGCAGAAGAGCTAGGAGCTAGCATAACAAACACGCAGGTGTTTTTATGTGGGATTTATTTGTGTCATATTAAATATAAGCCTGGTTGTGTTGTGGCTAATAGAGTATATATATGTCTTGTGTTTATTTACTGTTGTAGTCATTCCCAGCTGAATATCAGGTCACCCCCGGCTCTCACAGCATCTTACCTATCTGAATAGCTTCAACTCCCCACTAGTCCTTCACTTGCACTATACTCATCCACAAATCTTTCATCCTCGCTCAAATTAATGGGGAAATTGTCGCTTTCTCGGTCCGAATCTCTCTCACTTCATGCGGCCATCATTGTAAACAACAGGGAACTTTGCGTATATGTTCAACTGACTACGTCACGCTACTTCCGGTAGGGGCAAGCCTTTTTTTTATCAGATACCAAAAGTTGCAATCTTTATCGTCGTTGTTCTATACTAAATCCTTTCAGCAAAAATATGGCAATATCGCGAAATGATCAAGTATGACACATAGAATAGATCTGCTATCCCCGTTTAAATAAATAAAAAATCATTTCAGTAGGCCTTTAATGTTTAATGTAAGACAAGAGTCATGTAGCCATCTTGCCACCTTCTCCATGGCTGCTGTAAGTATGGGATGGCACTTCAAGTCCATATGTGAGTCAAGGCAGGTGGCCAAATACTTTTGGCAATATAATGTATATCGAATATCCAGTTTGAGTACAAATATATCGAGATATAGTTTTTCGTCCATATAGTCCAGTCCTACTCGTGACGGACGGCGGGAGAACCACTTTCGCATTCAGGACGAGTGACGTCACGGTGGCACAAGGGGGCATGTTAACGCGCTCGGTTGGCAGCGACACAAACAGAACCAGGTGGCTTATGGGTGTTGTGTGTGTGGCGGGGGGGAGAAGGGGAGGGGGGGGGGTGCTCGTCCGTAGTAATCACAAAAGTACCGCTTTGATCCGAGCGACCTTGAGCGGGACACTGAACCCCCTAATTGGTCCAGATGTGCTCGCGCGAGTCCACCCTCCCGTGCAGTGGCGTCCGCGCGAGCCGGCGTTAATTTCGCCATTAACCCCCGCGCCGTCATCCCGCTTCTAACGTGGCGCGCTCGGCAGTCCGTGGTCGATTTCCCCGGGCAGCGCTCCCGATCCAGCGGCACGGCGGCTGAGACCGAGGCCGACGACGTACTTTTCCTTCCCTGTCTTCTTCTCTCGTCTTCGCCCGCGGCCCTGACCTCCACCCTCCCGGCATCCCGCAGGCCCTCATTGTGGCGCCGGTCCTTCGGAATCTTCAGAACCTTCGGGGACGGTAGGAATGTAAAGGAAGCTAAAGGAGCGACGCGGCTAACGAGGCGAAAACGCCACGTCTTGGCCCGCTTTGTGTTTTCCAGCGGCGATTAGAGTCCGTTTCACAAAGCCCTACAAAAAAAAATCCCTCGTCATCCGTGGACCTGCGAAGAAGCAGCCGGGGAGGCTTCCTGTTAATCAGCTCCCGCCTTCATCCGCGCACGGCGGCCATTTACGGCGTCCGCCACCTCCATTTGTAAAGACCTCTTTTTGACAATCGGGCCAATTGTGATGAACGAGCGTCCCTCCCTGGGCGATACACAATCTGCGGCAGGAGATAACAACCAATAGGCTTAAAGAAAATCCAATACGCCGCCTCGGGCTTTGATAAGGCCGCGGCGTCCGTGTGGCCGACGCTCCGATACTCTCCCCGGTGTCGCCGCGCCACGGTTTTTTTTTCATCGATCGGACGCAAAACTCGAGTGGAAAGAAGAGGAAACGGCTCAGACTTCATGTTGGGAATATTTAGGGCAGAGTGGAGATTTTTCTCTTGAGACGTTTTAGCGGCTGAATCCTCCGAGGCGTGTGCTTTTAAAAACCTTCCGAAGCTCATATACCCCCCCCCCCAAAAAAATCCGTAGATTTTACGGTCGGGGATCTGTGGGACGCCCAGATTTGATACTGATATCGGATAATAGCAAATAAAAATGTATAAAATTATATCGTCTAGCATCTATGCATGGAGAGAATGCCAAGAGTGGGCAAAGCAGTAATCAGAGCAAAGGGGTGGCTATTTTGAAGAAACTAGAATATCAAATATGTTTTCAGATATTTCCAGTACATAACTCCACATGTCAATCTACAATGTAAATAGTCATGGAAATAAAGAAAACACATTGAATGAGAAGGTGTGTCCAAAATTTTGGCCTGTACTGTACATATACACATACATATATATTATTATTATAGAGGTTTATTTGAAATATACATACGTTTACACACATACATATATATATATATATATACATACATATACATTTATATATACATTTACATATATATATATATATATATATATACATATATATATATATATATATATATATATATATATATATACATTTACATATATATATATATATATATATATATATATATATATATATATATATATATATATATATATATATATATATATATATATATATATATATATATATATATATTAGGGATGTCCGATAATGGCTTTTTGCCGATATCCGATATTCCGATATTGTCCAACTCTTTAATTACCGATACCGATATCAACCGATACCGATATCAACCGATATATACAGTCGTGGAATTAACACATTATTATGCCTAATTTGGACTACCAGGTATGGTGAAGATAAGGTACTTTTTAAAAAAATTTGCAAAATAAGATAAATAAATTAAAAACATTTTCTTGAATAAAAAAGAAAGTACAACAATATAAAAACAGTTACATAGAAACTAGTAGTGAATGAAAATGAGTAAAATTAACTGTTAAAGGTTAGTACTATTAGTGGAGCAGCAGCACGCACAATCATGTGTGCTTACGGACTGTATCCCTTGCAGACTGTATTGATATATATTGATATATAATGTAGGAAGCAGAATATTAATAACAGAAAGAAACAACCCTTTTGTGTGAATGAGTGTAAATGGGGGAGGGAGTTTTTTTGGGTTGGTGCACTAATTGTAAGTGTATCTTGTGTTTTATTATGTTGATTTAACTAAAAAAATAAATAAATAAATAAAAACGATACCGATAATAAAAAAAACGATACCGATAATTTCCGATATTACATTTTAACGCATATATCGGTCGATAATATCGGCAGGCCGATATTATCGGACATCTCTAATATATATATATATATATATACATATATATATATATATATATATATATATACATACATATACATATATATATATATATATATATATGTATATATATATATATATATATATATATATATATATATAGAAAAATATAAATATATATATATATATATATATATATATATATATATATATACACGTATATATATATATATATATATATATATATATATATATATATATATATATATATATATATATACACGTATATATATATATATATATATATATATATATATATATATATATATATATATATATATATATATATATATACACATACATACATATACACATACTTATTCATATATACATACACATATACTGGATAGAAATATACGTACACTATATATACATATATACACTTACATATATACATATAAAGACATATATATAGATATATAATGTGTTGTTTTTGTATTTTTCGTATCGATTAAGAATCGTTACACATAGAATTGCAATTGATTTGAAAATCACATTTTTTGACAGCCCTTCTTTTTTTATTATATTTAGTGTTTTGTTATTTTTTACTGTTTTTTGTTTGTTTTGTTTTTTAATCAAAGAAAAATTACTAGTATCAGTTATTTAATTTATCAAAATATTATTTAAACAATTTTGCTGGAAACTATTCTGAAATATTAGCTATAATTTTATTTTCTGTCGTGTTTTCATTGCAAACATTCCATAAGGTGCTGCCATGTTTTCAGTGTTTTGGCAGCAATATGACTCGTTTTAAGTTCCCCACACCTAAACAAAAAAAAATGTGCAGCATTTTAACAATAGGGACAAAAACACAAACATAATAAGTAAGAATACAATGCATTACTGGATATGAATTAAACTGCAATAAAATTTAGTACATGATAAAAGGTGAGTACAGAATTAAAGGACCACAACTGGTGTTTGTGTTTAATTGCCTTTAAGAATAATGAACCCGGAAACTGAATCCAAATAAAAATAAATAAATCCAAAAAAAAATAATTAAAATAATAAAAGTGCATCTATATTTGTATATGTAAAAGTATATGTTGTGTATATATATATACAAATATATGTTGTATGTATATATATATATATATATATTTTTATTGTTTTATTTTTTTAATTGTTTTATTATTATTATTATGTTTTATTTATTTATTATTATTTTTTGTTATTTTTTTTAAATTATTTCATTTTATTTTATTTTTTTTATTAATCGGTCCAACAAAATAATACACAATAATATAATAATAATACAATTCTAATTCCAAAAATAAAACCCGGCCCAGCAACATTCAGAATAGCAATCAACAGAGCAATTGAGAGGACACACAAACATGACACAAAACAATCCAAAAGTAGTCAGACAAAAAATCGAATAATATCAACAACGGTATCAATATTAATACAAATTCCAACATAGCAGTGTTTATCATTATATTATTTATATTTATTTATATAAAAAAAGTTTCCTCTAACTTGGACAGAGAGGGCATTTACCACGCTAAATTTGCATGTGCAAAAAAACTAAAAACAATCTAAACCAAAAAAAAAACGGTTCTCGCTATTCAAAAAAGACTCGATCTGTTAGCGGACATCACATTTCTTGCGGTAACCAACCGCGGACATAATTGCACACGTTAGACGCCCCCCCTCCCCCCCCCCCCCCCCCCTCGATGCACCTTTCATGCCAGAAGGGCGCCATAGCAACGCCAGCTCCGTGTTCTACTTGAAAGCTGCCTCAGATCTGCCGAGAAGACGTCTGCACAAAAGCCCACCCCACCCCAGAGGACCCCGGCGTCCGCTTTGCAGATGCCGCTATTATTTTTAGCGTCTGAGTGCGCCTGCAAATCGCTATTTCCACGTGGTAGTGATTCACTGAGGCCACGTGATGGTGGCGTGCGCCTGTGGCGACTTCGTGTTCCCCTCAACTGGAGTAGGGGGGTGGGGGGCCTGGCCCATTTATCCGGACGAGTTGGAACACAAAGCTTTTAGGGTCCTCTCGACCCGGCAATGGCGGGATAATAGCGACTCCCTTCCCTGGAGTTCGCCCTCAGCCTCCATTTCTCCATCAGCGGCGGTCGCCATCAAGCCATTAGCTTGTCGCCACACCTTCAGGTGCACCGCCGTCACTGTTAATAACTCCCGCCTTTCAGTCTCCCTCGCTTTTTTAACTCCCAACGCTCCACTGTGTCCCCCCTCCGAGGATATCGTCTACAGAATGGAGCGAGGGACAGAGAGAGAGAGAGAGTCAAGGACGGACACATTCGGGGGCACTTGGGATGGCGCCCGGACCGAGGCAAGAGTTATTGTTTGGACGCGCTGACATCGCTCACGTGTCCAAACACACTTTGGTAATAGGGAAGGGCGATACGGCCTAAAATACTGTATATATTGTAATATTTTTGTTAGGACTCCCGCTTTTAGGAGGGGAGAGTCCTCGCAAATTATTTAGTTCCAACGCTGTCTAAATAATGAGGTGACTAGAAATGACGTTTGACAATTTATTAAGTACAAAACAATCGCCATGCCAGCGCTGGAGAGAGAGAACCGAACTGTCCGACCCCTTTAGCCGAGGACATACCTACGCAGAGTCGTGACTGGAGAAATAGAAGAAAAAAAGCGTGTAACTAAGGGTTTCGACGCATAGAAAAAGCGTGTGACTAAGGGTTATGACGCAAAGACAAACCCTGTGAATCCTAGGCTCTAACAGGTAAAAAGGCCTAAGAATCAGAAGGACGGCAGAGTCCACGAAAACTGAAAATTCCGTAAAATTCAACATGGAAAATGAGCCAAATTAAGGACCGCGGAGTCCATGTAAAAACCGAAAATTCTAAAACAGAAGAGGCCACTGAAGGATGGCAGAGTCCACGAGAACTGAAATTTCCGTAAAACTAGTGTGAAAGGTATGAACGTGAGAGTGTGTGCGAGTAATCACCATTAGGCTATCACTCCATACTAAAGTTGTGAGAAGTAATAATGGGTTATTGTGGAAGCTTTGGACAAGACACCTCCACTGGGGGATAATCCTTCAGCAGAAGCGACGTGTACCACAATAATAAATTAAACCAATATTTTACAACAAACACAAAAGTAATCCTTATAAGTTCGGCTCTGTAGGGTACGACGGATTACTCCAAATTCTCAAAATGGGAAAAGGGACAAGTAAACCAAAGGTTAGTCCAAAAGACGAGGTAAAATGTAAAGACTGGAAAGCAGTAGAAAAATAAAATCCAGAATTACTGAAATTTCTCGATGACTTGATCTTAAAACATGAATTTACCAGACGCCTCAAAGTAGGTGATGTATTAAAACTGCGGGAATCAATAATACAAAAAAACTTGACAACGTTTGACAATTTATTAAGTACAAAACAATCGCTATGCCAGCGCCGGAGAGAGAGAGAACCGAACTGTCCGACCCCTTCAGCCGAGGACGTACCCACGTAGACTCGTGACTGGAGGAAGACGCCGGCAGCCGTTCAAGCTACCCCAAATCTGCCACAAATGATTAGGGGATGCGGGCAAAGGTGCGGGCACTAAATCGCCATCCGGACAACATCTTGGAGAAGCCGTCTGCTCTGCATAGGCAAAGTATGACACATCTGATACATTCGAGTGAGAAGTTTCAATTTGCTCGGACACAGACGTCCAAATGGGATTGTTTCCCCCGGCTGCGAGCGAGCGTGGCAGAGTCGTCGCTTCGGGATTCCCCTCAAACGGGGGTCGGCAACCCCAAATGTTTAAAGAGCCATGTTGGACCAAAAATATCAAACACAAATCTGTCTGGAGTCACACAAAATTAAAAGCCTTATGTAAGTGTTATATTGATGTAATGATGTAATTGTCTATATTAGCCTACTATCAAAATGACTTTAAAAGTCTTATATAAGTGTTATAATGAAAGCAACGCATGATGTAAGTGTCTATATTAGCCTACTATCAACATTTCTTTAAAAGCCTTATGTAAGTGTTATATTGAAGACAACACATGATGTAAGTGTCTATATTAGCTATGTTAGCCTACTATCAAAATGACTTTAAATGTCTTATATACGTGTTATAATGACGGCAACACATGATGTAAGTGTCTATATTAGCTATACTAGCCTACTATCAAAATGACTTTAAATGTCTTATACAAGTGTTATAATGAAGGCAACACATGGTGTAAGTGTCTATATTAGCCTACTATCAAAATGACTTTAAAAGTCTTATATACGTTTTATAATGAAAGCAACACATGATGTAAGTGTCTATATTAGCCTACTATCAAAATGACTATATGTCACAGGCTGATGCAAACCTTCGTTGACAGAAATGTTTATATTTATTCTACACATCTTTACAACAAAGGAAAACATCAGTAACACTTCTCAGAGGGTGAGATACAGTTTGCTGTGGTCTGGAACAACATGGCACACAAACAACTATGAGAAATGCAGCCAATAATACATACAGATAATGTGTCATGAGACATGCAGATATAAATTAAATACACACAGGACATAAGTAAAGGAAATTAAATGAGCTCAAATATAGCTACAAACGAGGCATAATGATGCAACATGTACATACAGCTAGCCTAAACAGCATGTTAGCATCGACCAAATATGCCTGATTGGCACTCCGCACAAGTCAATAACATCAACAAAGCTCACCTTTGTGCATTCACGCACAGTATAAAACGTTTGGTGGCCAAAATGACACAAAGAAGGAGTGGCATAAAACACGCTTTTCTGTGGCAGCGTCTGAGAAAGTTGTACATGTCACCAAACTACGGTGAGTTCAAGGAGCGCCGAAATTAGTAGGACAAAACGGCGCTCGCCAAATACTCTCGTCGGTGAAATTTCCTCCCATAAAAGTGCAGTTCCCCTTTAAGGAGCTGCAAAGGTAAGAAAAAAAAGCTAATAAAACAATATTGAGCAGTTATTATTTTGTGTCGTATATCAGCCACTGATTCCAATATTCAATTACACCTCTGGCCCAAGTGCTGGTCCGGGAACCGCAGGGGAGCACCGCTGAGAGAACATGGTGACAATCAGAAGAGGGAGCGGGGGAGAAGGGGCGAGTGACGTTTTTATTAGGGACGCCTTGTGTCTTTTTGAGGCTATCTTGAGAAAAATCCACCGCGCAGTGAAGTGAGACAAGGAAAGGGACGGAAATTGAAGCCATTAGATCCCTTATTACTTTTTTATCTCCCAAAAAAAAAAAAAAAAAAAAAAAAAAAGGCGGGTGTTGTTGAGATGGCGTTATTAGCGAGCTGGATGGAGCCATCAACAATGTCACCCTTCTCTAACTGGCGGACACGTCCCTCGAGCCTAGCCCGGTCAGTGGAGCGGCCGTGCCAGCAACTTGAGGGTTCCGAGTTCAATCCCCGCCTCAGCCCACCTGCACTTAGTGCCACCCGCACTGGTTTGAATGTAACTTAGATAATGGGTTTCTCTATTTAAAGCACTTTAAGTGACTAGAGAAAAGCGCTGTATAAATATATCTCATTTCATTTAATTTCCCCAAAAAAAAAAGAAAAAAAAAAGAAAAAAAAAAAGCCCCCCGAATAAGAAGGCGGGTGTTGTTGAGATGGTGATATTAGCGAGCTGGATGGAGCCATCAAGATTGTATCAATGTCTTGTGCCTGCTGGGCGGTGAAGGACTCGCTAACTAGCTAAATTTCTTATGCATCTTAGCCGGTAGGTCGTTTAGGACTGCTGCAAACTGGGCTAGTTAGCGCAGTACGGCTAACGCTAGCAAGCATTTCCGCGGCATCTGAAGTTACGATGTCACTCTGCTCTAACTGGCGGACATGTCTCTCTAGCAGGAAAAATTTAAAAAATAAAATAAAATAAGGAGGCGGGTGTTGTTGAGATGGCGATGTTAGCGAGCTGGATGGAGCCATCAACAATGTCACCCTGCTCTAACTGGCGTACACGTCCCTCGAGCAGGAAGCGGGGCGGCCTAGCTCGGTCGGAAGAGCGGCCCTGCCAGCAACTTGAGAGTTCCGAGTTCAATCCCCGCTCCTGCCATCCTCGTCACCGCTGTTGTGTCCTTGGGCAAGACACTTTGCCCACCTGCACTTAGTGCCACCCGCACTGGTTTGAATGTAACTTAGATAATGGGTTTCTCTATGTAGAGCGCTTTGAGTCACTAGAGATCAGCGCTATATAAATATATCTCATTTCATTTCATTTCCCCCCCCCCAAAAAAAAGCCACCGAATGAGAAGGCGGGTATTGTTGAGATGGTGATATTAGCAAGCTGGATGGAGCCATCAAGATTGTATCAATGTCTTGTGCCTGCTGGGCGGTGATGGACTCGCTAACTAGCTAAATTTGTTATGCATCTTAGCCGGTAGGTCGTTTAGGACTGCTGCAAACTGGGCTAGTTAGCGCAGTACGGCTAACGCTAGCAAGCGTGTCCGCGGCGTCTGAAGTTACGATGTCACTCACCTCTAACTGGCGGACACGTCCCTCTAGCAGGAAAAAAAAAGAAAAAAGAAGGAGGCACCGAATGAGAAAGCGGGTGTTGTTGAGATGGCGATATGGAATTCACTGGTTTGAATGTAACTTAGATAATGGGTTTCTCTATGTAAAGCGATTTGAGTCACTAGAGAAAAGTGCTGTATAAACACAGTATATCTCATTTCATTTCATTTAAAAAAAATAAAAATAATAATAAATAAATAAATAAAATAAGGAGGCCACCGAATGAGAAGGCGGGTGTTGTTGAGATGGCGATATGGAATTCACTGGTTTGAATGTAACTTAGATAATGGGTTTCTCTATGTAAAGCGCTTTGAGTCACTAGAGAAAAGCGCTGTATAAATATATGTCATTTAATTTCATTTAAAAAAAATAAAAATAAAAAATAAAAAATAAAATAAAATAAGGAGGCCACCGAATGAGAAAGCGGGTGTTGTTGAGATGGCGATATGGAATTCACTGGTTTGAATGTAACTTAGATAATGGGTTTCTCTATGTAAAGCGCTTTGAGTCACTAGAGAAAAGCGCTGTATAAATATATCTCATTTCATTTCATTTCATTTAAAAAAAATAAAAATAAAAATAAAAAAATAAAATAAAATAAGGAGGCCACCGAATGAGAAGGCGGGTGTTGTTGAGATGGCGATATGGAATTCACTGGTTTGAATGTAACTTAGATAATGGGTTTCTCTATGTAAAGCGCTTTGAGTCACTAGAGAAAAGCGCTGTATAAATATATCTAATTTCATTTCATTTAAAAAAATAAAAAATAAAAATAAAAAAATAAAATAAAATAAGGAGGCCACCGAATGAGAAGGCGGGTGTTGTTGGGATGGCGATATGGAATTCACTGGTTTGAATGTAACTTAGATAATGTGTTTCTCTATGTAAAGCGATTTGAGTCACTAGAGAAAAGCGCTGTATAAATATATCTCATTTCATTTCATTTAAAAAAAAATAAAAATAAAAATAAAAATAAAAAAATAAAATAAAATAAGGAGGCCACCGAATGAGAAGGCGGGTGTTGTTGAGATGGCGATATGGAATTCACTGGTTTGAATGTAACTTAGATAATGGGTTTCTCTATGTAAAGCGATTTGAGTCACTAGAGAAAAGCGCTGTATAAATATATCTCATTTCATTTCATTTAAAAAAAATAAAAATAAAAATAAAAAAATAAAATAAAATAAGGAGGCCACCGAATGAGAAGGCGGGTGTTGTTGAGATGGCGATATGGAATTCACTGGTTTGAATGTAACTTAGATAATGGGTTTCTCTATGTAAAGCGCTTTGAGTCACTAGAGAAAAGCGCTGTATAAATATATCTCATTTCCTTTCATTTAAAAAAATAAATAATAAAAATAAAAAAATAAAATAAAATAAGGAGGCCACCGAATGAGAAGGCGGGTGTTGTTGAGATGGCGATATGGAATTCACTGGTTTGAATGTAACTTAGATAATGTGTTTCTCTATGTAAAGCGCTTTGAGTCACTAGAGAAAAGCGCTGTATAAATATATCTAATTTCATTTCATTTAAAAAAATAAAAATAAAAATAAAAAAATAAAATAAAATAAGGAGGCCACCGAATGAGAAGGCGGGTGTTGTTGAGATGGCGATATGGAATTCACTGGTTTGAATGTAACTTAGATAATGGGTTTCTCTATGTAAAGCGATTTGAGTCACTAGAGAAAAGCGCTGTATAAATATATCTCATTTCATTTCATTTCATTTAAAAAAAATGAAAATAAAACTAAAAAAATAAAATAAAATAAGGAGGCCACCGAATGAGAAGGCGGGTGTTGTTGAGATGACGATATGGAATTCACTGGTTTGAATGAAACTTAGATAATGGGTTTCTCTATGTAAAGCGCTTTGACTCACTAGAGAAAAGTGCTGTATAAATATATCTCATTTCATTTCATTTCATTAAAAAAAAATTAAAATAAAAATAAAAAAATAAAATAAATAAGGAGGCCACCGAATGAGAAGGCGGGTGTTGTTGAGATGACGATATGGAATTCACTGGTTTGAATGTAACTTAGATAATGTGTTTCTCTATGTAAAGCGATTTGAGTCACTAGAGAAAAGCGCTGTATAAATATATCTAATTTCATTTCATTTAAAAAAATAAAAAATAAAAATAAAAAAATAAAATAAAATAAGGAGGCCACCGAATGAGAAGGCGGGTGTTGTTGAGATGGCGATATGGAATTCACTGGTTTGAATGTAACTTAGATAATGTGTTTCTCTATGTAAAGCGATTTGAGTCACTAGAGAAAAGCGCTGTATAAATATATCTCATTTCATTTCATTTAAAAAAAAATAAAAATAAAAATAAAAATAAAAAAATAAAATAAAATAAGGAGGCCACCGAATGAGAAGGCGGGTGTTGTTGAGATGGCGATATGGAATTCACTGGTTTGAATGTAACTTAGATAATGGGTTTCTCTATGTAAAGCGATTTGAGTCACTAGAGAAAAGCGCTGTATAAATATATCTCATTTCATTTCATTTAAAAAAAATAAAAATAAAAATAAAAAAATAAAATAAAATAAGGAGGCCACCGAATGAGAAGGCGGGTGTTGTTGAGATGGCGATATGGAATTCACTGGTTTGAATGTAACTTAGATAATGGGTTTCTCTATGTAAAGCGCTTTGAGTCACTAGAGAAAAGCGCTGTATAAATATATCTCATTTCCTTTCATTTAAAAAAATAAATAATAAAAATAAAAAAATAAAATAAAATAAGGAGGCCACCGAATGAGAAGGCGGGTGTTGTTGAGATGGCGATATGGAATTCACTGGTTTGAATGTAACTTAGATAATGTGTTTCTCTATGTAAAGCGCTTTGAGTCACTAGAGAAATGCGCTGTATAAATATATCTAATTTCATTTCATTTAAAAAAATAAAAATAAAAATAAAAAAATAAAATAAAATAAGGAGGCCACCGAATGAGAAGGCGGGTGTTGTTGAGATGGCGATATGGAATTCACTGGTTTGAATGTAACTTAGATAATGGGTTTCTCTATGTAAAGCGATTTGAGTCACTAGAGAAAAGCGCTGTATAAATATATCTCATTTCATTTCATTTCATTTAAAAAAAATGAAAATAAAACTAAAAAAATAAAATAAAATAAGGAGGCCACCGAATGAGAAGGCGGGTGTTGTTGAGATGACGATATGGAATTCACTGGTTTGACTGAAACTTAGATAATGGGTTTCTCTATGTAAAGCGCTTTGACTCACTAGAGAAAAGTGCTGTATAAATATATCTCATTTCATTTCATTTCATTAAAAAAAAAAGAAAATAAAAATAAAAAAATAAAATAAATAAGGAGGCCACCGAATGAGAAGGCGGGTGTTGTTGAGATGACGATATGGAATTCACTGGTTTGAATGTAACTTAGATAATGTGTTTCTCTATGTAAAGCGATTTGAGTCACTAGAGAAAAGCGCTGTATAAATATATCTCATTTCATTTCATTTAAAAAAATAAAAAATTAAAAAAAACATAAAAAAATAAAATAAAATAAGGAGGCCACCGAATGAGAAGGCGGGTGTTGTTGAGATGACGATATGGAATTCACTGGTTTGAATGTAACTTAGATAATGGGTTTCTTTATGTAGAGCGATTTGAGTCACTAGAGAAAAGCGCTGTATAAATATATCTCATTTCATTTCATTTAAAAAAAATAAAAATAAAAATAAAAATAAAAAAATAAAATAAAATAAGGAGGCCACCGAATGAGAAGGCGGGTGTTGTTGAGATGGCGATATGGAATTCACTGGTTTGAATGTAACTTAGATAATGGGTTTCTCTATGTAAAGCGCTTTGAGTCACTAGAGAAAAGTGCTGTATAAATATATCTCATTTCATTTCATTTAAAAAAAATAAAAATAAAAATAAAAATAAAAAAATAAAAATAAAATAAGGAGGCCACCGAATGAGAAGGCGGGTGTTGTTGAGATGGCGATATGGAATTCACTGGTTTGAATGTAACTTAGATAATGTGTTTCTCTATGTAGAGCGATTTGAGTCACTAGAGAAAAGCGCTGTATAAATATATCTAATTTCATTTCATTTAAAAAAAAAAAATAAAAAAAATAAATAAATAAATAAAATAAGGAGGCCACCGAATGAGAAGGCGGGTGTTGTTGAGATGGCAATATGGAATTCACTGGTTTGAATGTAACTTAGATAATGGGTTTCTCTATGTAAAGCGATTTGAGTCACTAGAGAAAAGCGCTGTATAAATATATCTCATTTCATTTCATTTCCCCCCCAAAAAAAGAAAAAAGGCCACCGAATGAGAAGGCGGGTGTTGTTGAGATGGCACTATTAGCAAGCTAGATGGAGCCATCACTAATAGCTAAATTTGTTATTTGCAAGCGTGTCCGCAGCGTCTGAAGTTACGATGTCACTCTGCTCTAACTGCCGCACTCGTCCCTCTGGCAGGAAAAAAAAAATAAGTAGGCGGGTGTTGTTGAGATGGCGATGTTAGCGAGCTGGATGGAGCCGTGGAGGTTGCAAAGCAGGAAATGACAGCCGGATGTTACAAAGAGAGCAATAAAGCAGTGCCGGAATTCAATCGCTCACGCCGACTATCCTCCTAATCACTAGCTTTTTACTTGACTTACACACAGGAAGTCATTGCCGCCTTTTTTTTTTTTTTGGGGTCGGGGGGGAGGGGGGTTCTCAAACGTGTGTGTAAATATCGATGAAGGTGCGGCGGATAACTCACGGCGGGGGAAGGAATCGATGCCGTAGACTTTTCCATACGTTCTGACGAAAGTGTATTTTATTGGACGTCTCACAGCAGGTGGCCATGGGAACACTCATTTACCTGGCAAGACGTGGTGAAGTCAGCCTGCTGAGTCACACCAAAGACTATAAAAATGGGACCCAATACCTCCCTGCTTGGCACTCAGCATCAAGGGTTGGAATTGGGGGTTAAATCACCAAAAATGATTCCCGGGCGCGGCACCGCTGCTGCCCACTGCTCCCCTCACCTCCCAGGGGGTGAGCAAGGGGATGGGTCAAATGCAGAGGACAAATTTCACCACACCTCGTGTGTGTGTGACAATCATTGGTATTTTAACTTTAACTTTAACTGATACGTAACCAGTGACAATCTCTAAATAGAATGGTTTTTTCCTATTATTACCTGGAATGCGCTATATTTTTAAAATGGTATGATGTGTTGAAGCGTGATGCTTTTTTTTTTTTTTTTAATTCAAAAGTTTTTTTTTCTGAAACAGTGAAGATCGACACCCAAAACCATGTTTGTTTACGACAAGTAGGAGAAATACAAAACCCAAAAGCAGTGAAGTTGTCACGTTGTGTAAAAGGTAAATAAAAACAGAATAAAATGATTTGTAGATAATTTTCAACTTATATTCAATGGAATAGACTGCAAAGACAAGATATTTAACGTTCGAACTGGAAAACGTTGTTATTTTTTTTGCAAATATTAGCTCATTTGGAGTTTGATGCCTGCGACATGTTTCCAAAAAGCTGGCACGAGTGGCAAAAAAGACTGATAAAGTTGAGGAATGCTCGTCAAAGACTTATTTGGAACATCCCACAGGTGAACAGGCTAATTGGGAACAGGTGGGTGCCATGATTGGGTATAAAAGCGGCTTCTGTGAAATGCTCAGTCATTCACAAACAAGGACGGGCTCGAGGGTCACCACTTTGTCAACAAATGCCTGAGAAAATTGTTTAAGAACAACATTTCTCAACCAGCTTTTGCAAGGAATTTCGGGATTTCACCATCTACGCTCCGTGATATCATCAAAAGGTTCAGAGAATCTGGAGAAATCACTGCACGTAAGCGGCTAAGCCCGTGACCTTCGATCCCTCAGGCATCAAAAAGCGACATTGGTGTGTAAAGGATATCACCACATGGGCTCAGGAACACTTCAGAAACCCACTGTCAGTAACAACAGTTGGTCGCTACATCTGTAAGTGCAAGTTAAAACTCTCCTATGCAAAGCCAAAGCCATTTATCAACAACACCCAGAAACGCCGCCGGCTTCGCTGGGCCCCGAGCTCATCTAAGATGGACTGACGCAAAGCGGTACTCAGTTGTCATACACTTTTCCACCACTTGTGGCAGGAACGACAATATCTAACAAACCGAGGACGTCTGTAGACTGAGAAAGTTGAGGAATGTTCGTCAAAGACTTATTTGGAACATCCCACAGGTGAGCAGGCTAATTGGGAACAGGTGGGTGCCATGATTGGGTATAAAAGCGGCTTCCGTGAAATGCTCAGTCATTCAGAAACAAGGACGGGGGCGAGGGTCACCACTTTGTCAACAAATGCCTGAGCAAAATTGTTTAAAAACAACATTTATCAACCAGCTTTTGCAAGGAATTTAGGGATTTCACCATCTACGCTCCGTAATATCATCAAAAGGTTCAGAGAATCTGGAGAAATCCCTGCACGTAAGCCATGATATTACGCACCTTGGATCCCTCAGGCGGTACTACATCAAAAAGCCACATTAGTGTGTAAAGGATATCACCACATGGGCTCAGGAACAATTGATAAAAAACACTGTCACTAACTACAGTTGGTTGCTACATCTGTAAGTGCAAGTTAAAATTCTACTATGCAAAGCCAAAGCCATTTATCAACAACACCCAGAAACGCTGCCGGTTTTGGGTTTTGTACTTTTTAATATATTTTTAAAAATAGTTTTATTTACAATATTTTACCTCTTTATGGCAAAATATGAACACCTAAAAAAAACCACAAGCGTTGGTTATGTACTCTCACACGCATGTATTAATATTAATAGTATCATGAAATACACTCAAAGTGCGATATACCGCGGCCCAATATTACGCAACAATATATTTAACGGGACCCGGAATCTTCGCCCGTTTACACGGCAGCGTGGTGGCCGGTAGACTGGGCACAACAGGCACAAGAAATTAAAACAACGTTGAGAACTCGTTGAATTAGGTCCTGACGTTAAGCAATTTAAAGCTAACATTGAAACAACATGATTGTTGTCAATGTTTAATCAATGTTGGGTTCTGACATTCATCTTACCATTGAATTTTGGTCATTTTCCTACCAATATTTTGACAACACTAATACAACCTCAGCCTTCCCGGTAAGGTCTATTCAGGTGTGCTGGAGAGGAGGCTACGCCGGATAGTCGAACCTCGGATCCAGGAGGAACAGTGTGGTTTTTGTCCTGGTTGTGGAACTGTGGACCAGCTCTATACTCTGGGCAGGGTCCTTGAAGGTGCATGGGAGTTTGCCCAACCAGTCTACATGTGCTTTGTGGACTTGGAGAAGGCATTGGACCGTGTCCCTCGGGAAGTCCTGTGGGGAGTGCTCAGAGAGTACGGCGTATCGGACTGTCTGATTGTGGCGGTCCGCTCCCTGTATGATCAGGGTCAGATCTTGGTCCGCATTTCAGTAAGTCGGACACGTTTTCCAGTGAGGGTTGGACTCCACCAAGGCTGCCCTTTGTCACCCATTCTGTTCATAACTTTTATGGACAGAATTTCTAGACGCAGTCAGGGCGTTGAGGGTATCTGGTTTGGTGGCTGCAGGATTAGGTCTCTGCTTTTTGCAGATGATGTGGTCCTGATGGCTTCATCTGGCCAGGATCTTCAGCTCTCACTGGACCGGTTTGCAGCCGAGTGTGAAGCGAATGGGATGAGAATCGGCACCTCCCAAGTCCGAGTCCATGGTTCTCGCCCGGAAAAGGATGTTGTGCCATCTCCGGGTTGCGGAGGAGACCCTGCCCCAAGTGGAGCTCTATACTCTCGGCAGGGTCCTTGAGGGTGCATGGGAGTTTGCCCCACCAGTCTACATGTGCTTTGTGGACTTGGAGAAGGCATTGGACCGTGTCCCTCGGGAAGTCCTGTGGGGAGTGCTCAGAGAGTACGGGGTATCGGACTGTCTGATTGTGGCGGTCCGCTCCCTGTATGATCAGGGTCAGAGCTTGGTCCGCATTTCAGTAAGTCGGACACGTTTCCAGTGAGGGTTGGACTCCGCCAAGGCTGCCCTTTGTCACCCATTCTGTTCATAACTTTTATGGACAGAATTTCTAGGCGCAGTCAGGGCGTTGAGGGGATCTGGTTTGGTGGCTGCAGGATTAGGTCTCTGCTTTTTGCAGATGATGTGGTCCTGATGGCTTCATCTGGCCAGGATCTTCAGCTCTCACTGGATCGGTTCGCAGCCGAGTGTGAAGTGAATGGGATGAGAATCGGCACCTCCAAGTCCGAGTCCATGGTTCTCGCCCGGAAAAGGGTGGAGTGCCATCTCCGGGTTGCGGAGGAGACCCTGCCCCAAGTGGAGGAGTTCAAGTACCTTGGAGTCTTGTTCACGAGTGAGGGAAGAGTGGATCGTGAGATCGACAGCCGGATCGGTGCGGAGTCTTCAGTAATGCGGACGCTGTATCGATCCGTTGTGGTGAAGAAGGAGCTGAGCCGGAAGGCAAAGCTCTCAATTTACCGGTCGATCTACGTTCCCATCCTCACCTATGGTCATGAGCTTTGGGTTAAGACCGAAAGGACAAGATCACGGGTACAAGCGGCCGAAATAAGTTTCCTCCGCCGGGTGGCGGGTCTCTCCCTTAGTGATAGGGTGAGAAGCTCTGTCATCCGGGAGGAACTCAAAGTAAAGCCGCTGCTCCTCCACATGGAGAGGAGCCAGATGAGGTGGTTCGGGCATCTGGTCAGGATGCCACCCGAACGCCTCCTTAGGGAGATGTTTCGGGCACGTCCGACCGGTAGGAGGCCACGGGGAAGACCCAGGACACGTTGGGAAGACTATGTCTCCCGGCTGGCCTGGGAACGCCTCGGGATCCCCCGGGAGGAGCTGGACGAAGTGGCTGGCGAGAGGGAAGTCTGGGCGTCCCTGCTTAGGCTGCTGCCCCCGCGACCCAACCTCGGATAAGCGGAAGAAGATGGATGGATGTATAATACTACGTTGAAACAACATGCTTTTTAAGGACGTTTAAGCAATGTCGGGTTCTGACGTTGATTTGACCATTGAAAGGTGGTCATTTCCCCAACCAACAACGTGGATCCAACGTTGGACATCAACGTTGTCTCAGTTTACAGATACAACTATTTAGCAACATTGTTTCGAAGTCAGTTTAAAAAAAACAACAACATGTAGACAAAAAGTCCCGCAGACAAAAAGTCTGCGGGCTATAGAGCGTTTTCTATTCGGGCTCCAGTACTCTGGAATGCCCTCCCGGTAACAGTTAGAGATGCTACCTCAGTAGAAGCATTTAAGTCCCATCTTAAAACTCATTTGTATAATCTAGCCTTTAAATAGACCCCCCTTTTTTAGACCAGTTGATCTGCCGTTTCTTTTCTTCTCTCCTCTTCTCCCCCGTCCCTTGCGAGGGGGAGTTGCATAGGTCCGGTGGCCACGGATGAAGTGATGGCTGTCCAGAGTCGGGACCCCGGGTGGACCACTAGCCTGTGCATCGGTTGGGTACATCTCTGCGCTGCTGACCCGTCTCCGCTCGGGATGGTTTCCTGTTGGCCCCGCTGTGGACTGGACTCCCGCTGATGTGTTGGATCCACTGTGGACTGGACTTTCACAATGTTATGTCAGACCCACTCGACATCCGTTGCTTTCGGTCTCCCCTAGAGGGGGGGGGTTTACCCACATATGCGGTCCTCTCCAAGGTTTCTCATAGTCATTCACCGACGTCCCACTGGGGTGAGTTTTTCCTTGCCCGTATGTGGGCTCTGTACCGAGGATGTCGTTGTGGCTTGTACAGCCCTTTGAGACACTTGTGATTTAGGGCTATATAAATAAACATTGATTGATTGATTGATGTACACTACTGTTCAAAAGTTTGGGGTCACATTGAAATGTCCTTATTTTTGAAGGAAAAGCACTGTACTTTTCAATGAAGATAACTTTAAACTAGTCTTAACTTTAAAGAAATACACTCTATACATTGCTAATGTGGTAAATGACTATTCTAGCTGCAAATGTCTGGTTTTTGGTGCAATATCTACATAGGTGTATAGAGGCCCATTTCCAGCAACTATCACTCCAGTGTTCTAATGGTACAATGTGTTTGCTCATTGGCTCAGAAGGCTAATTGATGATTAGAAAACCCTTGTGCAATCATGTTCACACATCTGAAAACAGTTGAGCTCGTTACAGAAGCTACAAAACTGACCTTCCTTTGAGCAGATTGAGTTTCTGGAGCATCACATTTGTGGGGTCGATTAAACGCTCAAAATGGCCAGAAAAAGAGAACTTTCATCTGAAACTCGACAGCCTATTCTTGTTCTTAGAAATGAAGGCTCAAACACAAAATTGTTTGGGTGACCCCAAACTTTTGAACGGTAGTGTATGTATAATCAACATTGTGTCAATGTCTTGTGCCTGCTGTGCGGCGAAGGACTCGCTAACGAGCAAAATGTGTTATGCATCTTAGCCTGCAGGCCGTTTCAGGCTGGCTGCAGACGGGGCTCGTTAGCTGGAGTTACAAAAGTCGGTAGTTGTCACGACAGGTTTCAACGGAAATGGCGGCGTCTTTGCAGCTCGGAATAGCTTTGACGACATTGTTTAAATGCTCTCAAAATGATTTTAAATTGAAGGGTGAAAGTCTTTTGACTTCGTTGTTTTTCCTCTTCTCTTTCCGCCGACGTCTACTGGCAGTCGGCAGGCAGGGCAGCGCTCACGTAAACGTCGCAGGGAGCCGTCTCCAAGACTACCGTCTCCGAACGCGCCGACGGCGGAGAGTTCTCTTGCAGGCGCACCAAAAATAACGCGGGCAAATTCACAGCCGAGGAGCTCCATTAGAAGTGTTCTGGAGCGAGAGGCTGCCTCAGCCTTCCTGCGTTTTTGAAAGCCACGGAGGCTGTCGGGGCTTCGGTCGAGCCGCAGGCGGGATTGCGTCCTCGAGGTGGAAAACAGCCACCTGGAAGTGGGGGGTGGGGGGGGCTTATTTACCTCCATCAGGTGGTGGCGCGAGTGGTTCCTTATCTCAATCCCTTGTTGATAAGGGTGAGAAAAAGACTACCGTATTTTCCCGGACCGTAGGCCATAGGTCTATTTTCGAGCTTTTTTTTCCATACATAAGGCGCACCGGATTATAGGGCGCATTAAAGACTTAGACAAACTTTAATGATCCACAAGGGAAATTGTTCCACACAGTAGCTCAGTTACAATGATGGAAAGGACAATGCAGGTATAAAATAGACTAAAAGCAATATAAAATATAACATATATACGTAATATATACATAATATATGTACAGTATAGGACAGGGGTCACCAACGTGGTGCCCGCGGGCACCAGGTAGCCCGTAAGGACCAGATGAGTAGCCCGCTGGCCTGTTCTAAAAATAGCTCAAATAGCAGCACTTACCAGTGAGCTGCCTCTATTTTTTAAATTGTATTTATTTACTAGCAAGCTGGTCTCGCTTTGCCCGACATTTTTAATTCTAAGAGAGACAAAACTCAAATAGAATATATTTTAAAGACTTGGTCTTCACTTGTTTAAATAAATTCATTAATTGTTTTACTTTGATTCTTATAACTTTCAGAAAGACCATTTTAGAGAAAAAATACAACCTTAAAAATGATTTTAGGATTTTTAAACACATATACCTTTTTACCTTTTAAATTCCTTCCTCTTCTTTTCTGACAATTTAAATCAATGTTCAAGTGAATTTATTTTTTTTATTGTAAAGAATAATAAATACATTTTAATTTGATTCTTCATTTTAGCTTCTGTTTTTTCGACGAAGAATATTTGTGAAATATTTCTTTGAAATTATTATGATTAAAATTCAAAAAAAATATTCTGGCAAATCTAGAAAATCTGTAGAATCAAATTTAAATCTTATTTCAAAGTCTTTTGAATTTCTTTTAAAATTTTTGTTTTGGAAAATCTAGAAGAAATAATGATTTGTCTTTGTTAGAAATATAGCTTGGTCCAATTTGTTATATATTCTAACAAAGTGTAGATTGGATTTTAACCTATTTAAAATATGTCACCAAAATTCTAAAAGTAATCTTAATCAGGAAAAATTACTAATGATGTTCCATAAATTCTTTGTTAAATTTTTTCAAAAAGATTCGAATTGGCTCGTTTTTCTCTTCTTTTTTTCGGTTGAATTTTGAATTTTAAAGAGTCGAAATTGAAGATAAACTATGTTTCAAAATTGAATTGTAATTTTTTTCCTGTTTTTTCCTCTTTTAAACCGTTCAATTAATTGTAAATATCATTAATTATTAATAATAACAGAGTTAAAGGTAAATTGAGCAAATTGGCTATTTCTGGCAATTAATTTAAGTGTGTATCAAACTGGTAGCCCTTCGCATTAATCAGTACCCAAGAAGTAGCTCTTGGTTTCAAAAAGGTTGGTGACCCCTGCTATAGGATGTATACTGATATATTATATCATATGTTTATATCATATATACAATATATAACAATTACCATGTACAATACTACAGTATATGTAACAGCTGCAGCATAAAATAGAGAGTAAAGGAGTCTGTGGGGGGCGTGGCCTGCTGACCTGCAGCGAACCAGGGTGTGCCAGGACCGGAAGCGAGAGTCTGACACAATTTGCCCCACATTGGGCGCCAAATTGTGGAAGACTCTCGCTTCCGGGTTCTTCGGACCACCAATCACCGACATCACCGCTCCTTTTCAGGGTTTTTCGACAGTCTTATTTTCAGCAATGTGCAAAGTATTTTGGTGTCTGTCAGTCTCGCTCGTGCTTCAACTCCAACTCCTCTCTCTCCTTCCCGGCTGCTCCCTTTTTAACAGAGCGACAGGTAATTAGATAAGCAGGCCCAGGTGGGTCAACTACACACCTGTCGCTGATCTCGAAGCCGGTCCTGGCACACCCCGCTTCGCTGCAGGTCCGCAGGCCACGCCCCCCCGCCCCACAGAGTCATATTATGATTTTTTTCTAAATGTAAAATATTTCCTTGTGGTCTACACCAGTGTTTTTCAACCACTGTGCCGTGGCACACTGGTGTACCGTGAGATATTGTGGGAGATTATGTCATTTCACCTAATTGGGTTAAAACATATTTGTGCAAACCAGTAATTATAATACGCAAATGTGCCGTTGTTGTTGAGTGTCGGTGCTGTCTAGAGATCGGCAGAGTAACCGTGTAATACTCTTCCATGTCAGTAGGTGGCAGCAGGTGGCTAATTGATTTGTAGATGTCGGGTACATGGTTTGTGGTTAGAGATGTCCGATAATATCGGTCTGCCAATATTATCGGCCGATAAATGCATTAAAATGTAATATCGGAAATTATCGGTATCATTTTTTTTATTATCAGTATCGTTTTTTTTTTGTTTTTTTTTAATTAAATCCACATAAAAAACACAAGATACACTTACAATTAGTGCACCAACCCACCCCATTTACACTCATTCACACAAAAGGGGTGGTTCCTACATTATATATCAATATATATCAATACAGTCTGCAAGGGATACAGTCCGTAAGCACACATGATTGTGCGTGCTGCTGCTCCACTAATAGTACTAACCTTTAACAGTTAATTTTACAAATTTTCATTAATTACTAGTTTCTATGTAACTGTTTTTATATTGTTTTACTTTCTTTTTTATTCAAGAAAATGTTTTTAATTTATTTATCTTATTTTATTTGATTCATTTTTTTAAAACGTACCTTATCTTCACCATACCTGGTTGTCCAAATTAGGCATAATAATGTGTTAATTCCACGACTGTATATATCGGTTGATATCGGTATCTGTAATTAAAGAGTTGGACAATATCGGCATATCGGATATCGGCAAAAAGCCATTATCGGACATCCCTATTTGTGGTGATCACAATATGCAGACGACAGCGGGAGGCAGGGTGCAGGTAAAAAAAGGTATCTAATGCTTAAACCAAAAATAAACAAAAGGTGAGTGCTGCTAAGAAAAGGCATTGAAGCTTAGGGAAGGCTATGCAGAACGAAGCGAAAACTGAACTGGCTGCAAAGTACACAATAACAGAATGCTGGACGACAGCAAAGACTTACTGTGGAGCAGAGAAGGCATCCACAAAGTACACCCGAACATGACATGACAATCAACAACAAAATAGGAGCGCAAGACAAGAAGTAAAACACTGCACACAGGAAAACAGCAAAAAAGTCCAAATAAGTTAGGGTGTGATGTGACAGGTGGTGACAGTACACCTAATTTGAGACAAGAGCTATAGTCATGCATGCTTGGTTATGGTTGGAATTCATATCCAACAATTGCCAGAACAACTTTTTATCGTCAATATCGGCTGCTGAGTTTCATTTTTTAATGTTTTCTGCTGGTGGTGTGCCTCTGGATTTTTTCAATGAAATAAAAAGTGCCTTGCCTCAGAAAAGGTTGAAAAACACTGGTCTACATAACATGTGATGGTGGCTCTTTGCTCAAAATGTTGCATAGATCAGTAGTCCCCAACCACCGGGCCGCGGACCGGTTGGTACCGGGCCGCACAAGAAATTAAAAAAAAAAAAAAAAAAAAAAAAAAAAAATTTTTTTAAATGAAATCAATAAATAAATAAATAAATCAACATAAAAACACAATGTATACATTATATATCAATATAGATCAATACATTCTGCAGGGATACAGTCCGTAAGCACACATGATTGTATTTCTTTATGAAAAAAAAAATATATATATATATATTTCAACCAAACCCCCCCACCCACCCTCCCACCCCCCGGTCCGTGGGACAAATTTTCAAGCGTTGACCGGTCCGCAGCTACAAAAAGGTTGGAGACCACTGACATAGATGATGTTTTACACATCATCTTCAAGTCACTTTCTGACACTCGCGCCGTTTTGTGGGCGGTCTTATTTACGTGCCCCCACTTCGACAGCGTCTTTCCCCCGTCACTAACTGTTTTAATGATGTTCAGACTTTACTCAAATCAACAACGGAGCGGCATCTCCTCATCCGTGGCTCACCATGTGTTCCGTGAAAAACAGTCCGACCGGAACTGTCTAATAACTAAAGTAGCTAGGATGAATAATGTTAATTCACTACACCGGTATGTTTTTAACGCGTCCATAGCGAGATATAACTTAGAACTTTAACACTACTTTAGATTAGAAATGGCAACAGCGGAGGATGAATGTCCCATAACAAGAAGGTAGAGAAAACGAAGAAAATTATCGACTACAAAGGCGGATGCGCACAATTTTTCATGGTTTATGCAGATCCCAAATACACATCAGCAGGTACCAGAAGGTAAGAAACGCTGGTTTTGCTTAATAATGCGAAACAAAACGGCAAGATAATATGTCTGCTCACAGTTTTGAAAAAACATTTGAAATGTGGACTCATCAGACCACAGAACACTTTGCATCAGTCCATCTTAGATGAGCTTGGCAGCGTTGCTGGGTGTTGTTGATAAATGGCTTTGGCTTTGCATAGTAGAGTTTTAACTCGCACTTACAGATGTAGCGACCGACTGTAGTTACTGACAGTGGCTTTCTGAAGAGTTCTTGAGCCCATGTGGTGATATCCTTTACACACTGATGTGGCTTTTTGATGCAGAACCGCCTGAGGGATCGAAGGTCCGTAATGTCATCGCTTACTTGCAGGGATTTCTCCAGATTCTCTGAACTGTTTGATGGTATTACGGAGCGTAGATGGTGAAATCCCTAAATTCCTTGCAATAGCTGGTTGAGAAATGTTTTTCTTAAACAATTTGCTCAGGCATTTGTTGACAAAGTGGTGACCCTCGACCCCGTCCTTGTTTGTGAATGACTGGAAGTTGCTTTTATACCCAATCATGGCACCCACCTGTTCCCAATTAGCCTGTTCACCTGTGGGATGTTCCGAATAAGTCTTTGATGAGCATTCCTCTACTTTCTCAGTCCTTTTTGCCACTTGTGCCAGCTTTTTTGAAACATGCTGCAGGCATCAAACTCCAAATGAGCTAATATTTGCAAACGTTTTTTTAGTTCGAACGTCAAATATCTTGTCTTTGTAGTCTATTCAATTGAATATAGGTTGAAAAATAAATCAATCAATCAATTTAAGTATTTGTTCAATTTTTTTTTTACTCGATTTAGAATCTTTACAAAGAAGAATCGTGATTAAATCTGAAAAATAATAAAGGTAAAGTATTGGTATTGTTTATTATCAATAGCACTATTTCTATTGGTATTCATATTGCTCCATTTTAGTGTAATAATGCTCATTGTCATTTCTGTATTTTTTTTTATTTTCGCTAACTGCTTATTTGCTATTACTTTTACCATCATATTTGTACATGTCGTATTTGCTGATGTTGTTGTTGTTGTTGTGTTTGCTGTTGTTGTTTTTGTCTCTCTGTCTAATCCCCCTCTTGTCCCCACAATTCCCCCCTCTGTCTTCCTTTTTTTCCTCTGTCTATCCCCTCCTGCTCCGGCCCGGCTGCACCAAATGATTATATAAATACATTTAATAAAGTCAAAATACAAATAAGGCAACAAGAGAAGTATCCTACACTTCTCTTTTGTAAAGTAAATCTGAACAGCCGATACGGGCATCTACATCTGCTATATGATTTGCCTGAGAAGCTGAGCAGGACATTATAAAAAAAAA
>NC_084738.1:77413836-77448836 GCF_033978785.1 Entelurus aequoreus | reverse complement strand
TTTAAGACTGGAGGAGTGAAAAACAATCCCAAAGTCAATGGATTCCAGAATTGATTTACTGAACCTTTGTGACTTTGATATAGTTGCTTTTTAAAAGATGCTTTTTAGTTAAGGTAGAAATATCACAGATGACATAACCAAACATCTTTGACAATCAAAGTATGTTCGCAACGAGCCACATTTTATGTTAATAATGCGTGAAACTGGTAGCTAAAAATGGAACTATATGCATGCAAGTGCTCCTACAGCAGAAATACAAATTACATTTTTTACAATGTTTTCTTTATTTTTTTCAATGTCATTAACTGCTCTACAGGATTTTTAAGGTGAACTGAATAGGACATTAGCATGTACAGTGGGACCTCGGTTTTTGTGGTTAGTAATCGGTTCTGATAAAAAACTGCTGGTTCTCAGGAACTTTTAATTGTTTTGGTTTTGGCTGAGAAGTGAAAGTGTACTCGTAGGTTTAAGACTGGAGGAGTGAAAAACAATCCCAAAGTCAACGGATTCCAGAAGTTTCATCGTGTGACTAAGTTCATTACTGAACTTTTGTGACTTTGAAATAATTGCTTTTTAAGAGATGCTTTTTAGTTCAGGTAGAAATATCACAGATGACATTACCAAACATCTTTGACAATCAAAGTATGTTCGCAACGATCCACATTTAATTTTAATAATACATGAAACTGGTAGCTAAAAATGGAACTGTATAAATGCAAGTGCTCCTACAGCAGGAATACAAATGACATTTTTTACAATGTTTTCTTTTTTTGGTAATGTCATTAATTGCTCTACAGGAGTTTAAGGTGAACTGAATAGGACATTAGCATGTACAGTGGGACCTCGGTTTTTGTTGTTCGTAATCGGTTCTGATAAAAAAAACGCTGGTTCCCAGGAACTTTTAATTGTTTTGGGACGGACGGCTGAGAAGTGAAAGTGTATTCGTAAATTTACGGCTAGAGGAGTGAAAAACAATTCCAAAGTCAACGGATTCCAGAAGTTTCATCGTGTGACTAAGTTCATTACTGAACTTTTGTGACTTTGAAATAATTGCTTTTCAAGAGATGCTTTTTAGTTCAGGTAGAAGTATCACAGATGACATTACCAAACATCTTTGACAATCAAAGTACCGTAATTTCCGGACTATAAGCCGCTACTTTTCCCCCTCGTTCTGGTCCCTGCGGCTTATACAAGGGTGCGGCTTATATACGGCCTGTTCTTCTCCGACACCGACGAAGAGGATTTCGGTGGTTTTAGTACGCGGGAGGAAGACGATGACACAATGATTAAAGACTGACTTTTCCTATACCGGTAGGCTGGTTATTTTGATAACGTACAGGCGAGCACTTTGTATTACTTTGCACCGTTGTATTATTTGTACTCTGCACGAATGCTGTTCGCCATGTCAAAGATGCGAAAGTTTGATTGAACGATTGAAAGATTTATTGTTAATAAATGGGACGCTTTGCGTTCCCAAACAGTCATCTCTGTCCGTAGCAGGAACTCCTATATACTACGGTAATTACACATCAAAACCCTGCGGCTTATAGTCGGGTGCGGCTTATATATGGAGCAATCTGTATTTTCCCCTAAATTTAGCTGGTGTGGCTTATAGTCAGGTGCGGCTTATAGTCCGGAAATTACGGTATGTTCGCAACGAGCCACATTTTATGTTAATAATGCGTGAAAATGGTAGCTCAACTTGGAACTATATGCATGCAAGTGCTCCTACAGCAGGAATACAAATTACATTTTTTTACAATGTTTTCTTTTTTTTCAATGTCATTAACCGCTCTACAGGACTTTAAGGTGAACTGAATAGGACATTAGCATGTACAGTGGGACCTCTGTTTTTGTTGTTGAACGCTGGTTCTCAGGAACTTTTAATTGTTTTGGGACGGACGGCTGAGAAGTGAAAGTGTATTCGTAGGTTTAAGACTGGAGGAGTGAAAAACAATCCCAAAGTCAACGGATTCCAGAAGTTTCATCGTGTGACTAAGTTCTTTACTGAACCTTTGTGACTTTGAAATAATTGCTTTTCAAGAGATGCTTTTTAGTTCAGGTAGAAATATCACAGATGACATAACCAAACATCTTTGACAATCAAAGTACCGTAATTTCCGGACTATAAGCCGCTACTTTCCCCCCTCGTTCTGGTCCCTGCGGCTTATACAAGGGTGCGGCTTATATACGGCCTGTTCTTCTCCGACACCGACGAAGAGGATTTCGGTGGTTTTAGTACGCAGGAGGAAGACGATGACACAATGATTAAAGACTGACTTTTCATATACTGGTAGGCTGGTTATTTTGATAACGTACAGGCGAGCACTTTGTATTACTTTGCACCGTTGTATTATTTGTACTCTGCACGAATGCTGTTCGCCATGTCAAAGATGCGAAAGTTTGATTGAACGATTGAAAGATTTATTGTTAATAAATGGGACGCTTTGCGTTCCCAAACAGTCATCTCTGTCCGTAGCAGGAACCCCTATATACTACGGTAATTACACATCAAAACCCTGCGGCTTATAGTCGGGTGCGGCTTATATATGGAGCAATCTGTATTTTCCCCTAAATTTAGCTGGTGTGGCTTATAGTCAGGTGCGCCTTATAGTCCGGAAATTACGGTATGTTCGCAACGAGCCACATTTTATGTTAATAATGCGTGAAAATGGTAGCTCAACTCGGAACTATATGCATGCAAGTGCTCCTACAGCAGGAATACAAATTACATTTTTTTACAATGTTTTCTTTTTTTTTAAATGTCATTAACCGCTCTACAGGACTTTAAGGTGAACTGAATAGGACATTAGCATGTACAGTGGGACCTCGGTTTTTGTTGTTGAACGCTGGTTCTCAGGAACTTTTAATTGTTTCGGGACGGACGGCTGAGAAGTGAAAGTGTATTCGTAGGTTTAAGGCTGGAGGAGTGAAAAACAATCCCAAAGTCAACGGATTCCAGAAGTTTCATCGTGTGACTAAGTTCTTTACTGAACCTTTGTGACTTTGAAATAAGTGCTTTTCAAGAGATGCTTTTTAGTTCAGGTAGAAATATCACAGATGACATTACCAAACATCTTTGACAATCAAAGTACCGTAATTTCCGGACTATAAGCCGCTACTTATTCCCCTCGTTCTGGTCCCTGCGGCTTATACAAGGGTGCGGCTTATATACGGCCTGTTCTTCTCCGACACCGACGAAGAGGATTCCGGTGGTTTTAGTACGCGGGAGGAAGACGATGACACAATGATTAAAGACTGACTTTTCCTATACCGGTAGGCTGGTTATTTTGATAACGTACAGGCGAGCACTTTGTATTACTTTGCACCGTTGTATTATTTGTACTCTGCACGAATGCTGTTCACCATGTCAAAGATGTGAAAGTTTGATTGAACGATTGAAAGATTTATTGTTAATAAATGGGACGCTTTGCGTTCCCAAACAGTCATCTCTGTCCGTAGCAGGAACTCCTATATACTACGGTAATTACACATCAAAATCCAGCGGCTTATAGTCGGGTGCGGCTTATATATGGAGCAATCTGTATTTTCCCCTAAATTTAGCTGGTGCGGCTTATAGTCAGGTGCGGCTTATAGTCCGGAAATTACGGTATGTTCGCAACGAGCCACATTTTATGTTAATAATGCGTGAAAATGGTAGCTCAACTCGGAACTATATGCATGCAAGTGCTCCTACAGCAGGAATACAAATTACATTTTTTTACAATGTTTTCTTTTTTTTCAATGTCATTAACCGCTCTACAGGACTTTAAGGTGAACTGAATAGGACATTAGCATGTACAGTGGGACCTCGGTTTTTGTTGTTGAACGCTGGTTCTCAGGAACTTTTAATTGTTTCGGGACGGACGGCTGAGAAGTGAAAGTGTATTCGTAGGTTTAAGGCTGGAGGAGTGAAAAACAATCCCAAAGTCAATGGATTCCTGAAGTTTTATCGTGTGACTAAGTTCTTTACTGAACCTTTGTGACTTTGAAAGAGTTTTGATTTATCGGGGTCGGCCTCGGCAAATTGAAATGTATGTTTGCTCGCGGGGCTTTTTTGGGGGGTGAAAGCAAGCATTCTCTGGCAAAAGGAACCTGCTACTACATCACTGTGGTCCCCAGCTGGTTCTTGGGTACTCCACCTCGCTCCCAGACGCTGTGCAATACTGCATTGGATGCGATTCCCCCGGTCTGAGCTCGGCCGGCACCAGATAACTTCAACCGTACGGGCGGTGGGCGACCCAAAAAAGCAGGAAAAAGAGCACGAAACTTGGGAGAGGAGCGGAGCCCCAAAGCAAAGAAGTGGCTTGAAGGATCCTAGAACCTGGAATGTTCTTCAGGCCTGCTTTTTGTCTAGTTCCTTTTTTTAATCCCCCTTTCCGTGAACACCTCTGCTTAATCCACGGAGAACGTCTGCCGAGTCTGGCTGAAGGAGATGAACCCCCCCCTTCGAGAAAATTGGCCCTGACCCACTTGCCTCAGCGGGAACCGACACTTCCTCCCGTAGCTCCACACCTCGGTTAAAAATAGACCCCGACATGTTCCGCCGAGTCTTCGCAGGTCTTGGATTAACTATAGAAATGAACACCCAGGGTGCAAAGATGTCCATCGATCCGTGGCGTTTCATCACCGCGCTCCCGTCTGACTCACTTTCTATTATCGTTCCTGTGTAAAGCCATGAAATTCCGGATATTCTTCAGCATATGATTGCACGATAAAAATACAAAACCCGAAACCAGTGAAGTCGTCACGTTGTGTAATTGGTAAATAAAAACAGAATGCAACGATTTGCAAATCCTTTTCAAATTATATTCAATTGAATGGACTGTAACGACAAGATATTTCATGTTCACACTAAGAAACTTCATTTTTTTTTGCAAACAAGTTGGCACAGGGGCATTTTTACCACTGTGTTACATGGCCTTTCCTTTTAACAACACTCAGTAAACATTTGGGAACTGAGGAGGCCAATTTTTGTGGCTTTGCATTGTCTTGCGGAAATAAGCAGGGGCGTCAACGAAAAATACATTGCTTGGATGGCAACATACTGTTAGTTGCTCCAAAAGCTGGATGTACCTTTCAGCATTAACGGGGCCTTCACAGATGTGTAAGTTACCCATGCCTTGGCAACTAATACACCCCCATACCATCACACATGCCGGCTTTTGAACTTTGCGCCTAGAACAATCCGGATGTTCCGGAGGACACGACGTCCACAGTTTCCAAAAAAAATTTGAAATGTGGACTCGTCAGACCACAGAACACTTTCCCACTTTGCAACAGTCCATTTTAGTTGAGCTCGGGCCCGGCGAAACGTTTCTGGGTGTTGTTGATAAATGGCTTTTTCGTTTTGCATATTTGAGTTTTAACTTGCACTTACAGATTTAGCCAACTAATAACAATTTATCACTTTCTGAGTGGGGCACCTTTTGGATCCCAAATATATTTAATGGGATTTTATTTATCTTTTCACTGTGATTACTCAAAAATAATAATGAATTATTATTGCATTATTGATATTTTTAAGGCTCTAATTACTTCACATCAAACATTGCTGTGTGAATGTTTTGGGCAGTGGGGGAAATACTGCATATTTCACTTTTATTATAAAAAACAAAGTTGTCTTTGACAGAAAAGGCATAAAAACTTTTTGTTTTTTTAAACTTTATATCAACCTGAAGTTGATACACTGTACAGATTTACTGTACGCGTTATATAAATAAATAAATAATAATTTGACTTGTTTTTAACATTTTAATGACTTAGACCTTTGTGCGTGAGGCCAATCATAAATTACAAAATACATTTTAAAAAGTATCTATGTCGAGTGTGCAACACAACGGTGCCCGCTTTTGTTTTGAAAAGCGTTATTTGTATTACTTCCGTGTGGACGTCTGCGCGTGCGTGATTGTGAGTGAATGTGAACAGCTGCAATCACAAATGACAAAATAAAGTTGAAAAAACATCTATGTCGTGCGCGCAATACAACTGTGCTTTATTTTGAAAAGTGTTATTTATGGTCGTATGTCGGTGTGTAACCTGCGAGTGAAGGTGCACATGCAGCGACAAGTGATGCACGGTTCACACTCGAGACGCTAAAAAGAGAAAAGTTGATGAGGAATGGCGTGTTTTCAACAAGACATGGACTGCCAAGCAACGTTCCCTCTAAGGTGCGCGCCTGCGCAATTGCGCACTGCTCAAGCGTCCTCTGCGCACAGCAAATATATGCCGCGCACCAAATCAAATCCCATCTGAATTCTAAACAAAATAAACACATTTATTCTGTGTAATTTTGCAATTTAACTTTGAGTGACAGTGACAACTAGCGGCCCTAACGGTGTTCGTCAACACCGTTCAATTATTGTAACGTCTATCGAGATGCTTCGAGGACAGGAATTATATCCATCACTTTATTGAGCAAAACTGTTTATATTCGGACATAACCATACCCAAAAACATGAGTAAAACAATTCTATCTCGCGAAACTAGTCATTTTCTGCCGTACAAACCAGGCCAAAACCAACTTGTCATCTGTCACCAACACGCATACCACTAAGCCACTGGTGCGTTTATGGCCACACATAAAGTCGGACAACTCAAACACCACACAAAGTTACACTATGACTCCTCAGTCACACGTGTGCTTATTTTACTGTCATTTATTATTAATGTTAATGTATTGATATTAATCATGGAATGCTGTTACTAGAGAAAGTTACAGGAATGCCCACTTCATCCTATGCTTACATTTCATTGTGCAACATGAGGATGTTGAAGGGGAACTAAATGTGATCTCTGAAAGGGGTACAAATGATTTCCAAAGCAGTGCTTTTGGTATAAAGTAGGGATGTCCGATAATGGCTTTTTGCCGATATCCGATATTGTCCAACTCTTTAATTACCGATACCGATATCAACCGATACCGATATCAACCGATATATGCAGTCGTGGAATTAACACATTATTATGCCTAATTTGGACAACCATGTATGGTGAAGATAAGGTACTTTTAAAAAATAATAATAAAATAAGATAACTAAATTAAAAACATTTTCTTAAATAAAAAAGAACGCAAAACAATATAAAAACAGTTACATAGAAACTAGTAATGAATGAAAATGAGTAAAATGAACTGTTAAAGGTTAGTACTATTAGTGGACCAGCAGCACGCACAATCATGTGTGCTTACGGACTGTATCCCTTGCAGACTGTATTGATATATATTGATATATAATGTAGGAACCAGAATATTGATAACAGAAAGAAATGGGGGGAGGGAGGTTTTTTGGGTTGGTGCACTAATTGTAAATGTATCTTGTGTTTTTTATGTTGATTTAATAAAAACAAACAAAAAAAACCAAAACAAAACGATACAGGTAATAAAAAAACCGATACCGATAATTTCCGATATTACATTTTAACGCATTTATCGGCCGATAATATCGGACATCCCTAGTATAAAGTTAAGTTAGGTTAAATGAAAGTATTATTATTATTATTATTATTATTATTATTACCGGTATTATTATTATTATTATTATTTATCTCACGGTATACATCAAAAATAATATTGAGCAAAATTTAATTGAAATATTGTCGATGTGGCCCTCCAGCAGTGTTCGGGTTGCTCATGCGGCCCCCGGTAAAAATTAATTGCCCACCCCTGACTTAGACCCTTCATGGTCACCGGGAGTCCTACAGGTAAAAAACAAATATGGCTAGGGCAGGGGGTCGGCAACCCAAAATGTTGAAAGAGCCATATTGGACCACAAATACAAAAACAAATCTGTCTGGAGCCGCAAACAGTTAAAAGCCATATTACATACAGCTAGTGTGTAATGAGATATAAATTGAATTAAGAGGACTTAAAGGAAACTAAATGAGCTCAAATATAGCTACAAATGAGGCATAATGATGCAATATGTATGTACAGCTAGCCTAAATAGCATGCTAGCATCGATTAGCTTGCATTAATGCAATGACCAAATATGTCTGATTAGCACTCCACACAAGTCAATAACATCAACAAAACTCACCTTTGTGCATTCACGCACAACGTTAAAAGTTTGGCGGACAAAATGAGACAGAAAAAGAAGTGGCATAAAACACGTCCTAGAAAGTCGGAGAAAGTTATACATGTAAACAAACTAAGGTGAGTTCAAGGACCGCCAAAATTAGTAGGACAAAACGGCGCTCGCCAAATACTCGAATCAGTGAAGCATGTTTAATACAAACAGTGTGATTTATAACAATTAGGGAGGTTTGTGTCATGTTTGTCCTCATACAGAAACCATATTAAAACAAAAATTATTATTTTTTTCCATGTCATCTTTTTCCATTTTTCATACATTTTTGAAAAAGCTTCAGAGAGCCACTAGGGCGGCGCTAAAGAGCCGCGGGTTGCCGACCCCTGGGCTAGGAGGATTCCCCCTTATTGCCGCGAGTGAGCGTTGAAAACACTGGATTTTCTCAAGGAATTTTAACACAAAGGACTCATTTCTGAAGACAAAGCTCGTACAAAACCTTCAAATGAAGGTGATTTAAGATGTTTTCTTGCTATTTCGATGATCGGGATCGCTGGATTGTGGCTTTATGGACTCATTTTTGTGAAAATCTCAATTTCAACCAAGATACTTTTTTTTTTCACTTATTTGCCTGTAGCTCAAAATGAGCCTGTGCGTATTCCGACTCATTTTGCCAGCACGGGTCACATATTTTGTTATGGTTTGAAAATGAAAAATATCAAAATGGCCCCCGCATGCTTTAATTTTTCCGTGTGCGTCCCTAAGTGGAAAAAGTGTGGCCGCCCCTGCACTAGGGTGTCCCTAAAGAGCCGCAGGTTGCTGACCCCAGATTTAGATTGGAGGAGTTTTCATATGAACAGCCTTTCTTGAAAAGTAAACATCAACTATGCAAATTTGTCAATGGACTTTTGTGTTTTTGTTCAAAAGGCATCATCTTTTTTTTTTTATTCTTTCCCCGAAGACCGAAAAAGTGCAGCTGACATAACAATCTGCCCATTAAAGCGCTGTCGGATCAAACAAAGATGGAGAATAAAAGGAAGAATAAAACATTAAAAAAACCACATCAGAGGAGCAGCAGTTTGCAAAATAGAAAGCATCTAAAGATCCACTCGGTTGGTCTACTTTTTAGACGTGGGCGGCCTTTTGTTCCTTCTTCTTTCCTTTTCGATTGTAGTAGTCAGGCCCGCGCCGTACGGATCCACGTGCACGCCAGCCTAGAACCTGGCCCGGCCTTGCTGCTTCAAAGGCGGGCGATGGAATCGGGCGCTTAAGCCGTCGTTTCTCCTGCTGCTACATCCACCCCCCGCCCCCCCCCCCCCGCGGCGGCGACACGGTGACCCCCCCCTCGGTCCACTCCTCCTGCCACAATTGATGGATGGCGGGGGCAGCCGAGTCACGCTGCGGGGGAGGAGCTAGGACCGTGTGTTTTCGCGCACGCCGCCCGAGGGAGCTGCACGCACGCAGTAAAAGGTTCAAACACCTTAAAGGTCCGCTGGTATGAAAAAGTGATAAGTGATGATGTTCCGACAGTCCCGAGACAGCCTCCCCATCAACCAGCGTCCTCTGCAATGGACATTTTTTTATTGTATTTTTTACTTTCGCATAACCGGGCTATTTGTGAACAAAATGTGTAAAGACAAACGTCCACTGCAGAGGACGCCGTACAGGTAGTTTTTTATTTTTACAGCTTCCTGACATATATAAGTTAGAAATGTACGCTACTTTATATCAGAAATGTATTTATTTTTATTTATTTATTTTATTTATTTTATTTATTTTATTTATTTTATTTATTTTATTTATTTATATTTATTTATTTATTTAAATCAATCAATCAATCAATCAATCAATGTTTATTTATATAGCCCTAAATCACAAGTGTCTCAAAGGGCTGCACAAGCCACAACGACATCCTCGGCACAGAGCCCACATAAGGGCAAGGAAAAACTCACAAACCCAAATGCGACGCCGATGTGAATGACTATGAGAAACCTTGGAGAGGACCCCCCCCTAGGGTCACCCACAACAGCGGAGGATGAATGTCCCATAACAAGAAGATAGAGAAAAAAAGAGTACAGCACGGACTACAATGGCGGACGCACGATTATTTCCGGAGCTTGTGCAGACATTAAAAACACATTAACAGGTACCGGAAGGTAAGAAAAGTTGTTTTTTGTATAATACGTCTCCTAATAGATGCCATCATGGGGTCTTTATACATACACCAAATTACCGTATGTTGAAGCACGGTACGTCTGACTATGGTAGCCGCAATCAAGTGGTGCGGCTTCGTAGCTTAGAAAAGTCCAAACTAAAACATTTTGATAAATGTTTGAGCATCCGGTGTAATGTTCTATATTCTCGATGTAACATCAACGTTTTGGGCTCGCTTGCTTACAGGTACTTGCCAGCGTCATTTCGTTGTATTTATGTCGTAAAATGACCATTATTCAATGGTCAAATTAACGTCAGAACCCAACATTGATTAAACGTCGTCAAAAATCACATTGTGTCAACGTTGTATATATGTCGTAAAATGACCATTATTCAATGTCCAAATCAATGTTGGGTTCCGACATTGATTAAACGTTAAATGTAAGCATGTTGTTTCAACGTTAGCTTGGAGTTGCTAAACGTCAGGACCTAATTCAACAAGTTCTCAACGTTGTTTCAACGTCTTGTCGCCATGACGTTCATCTTGCCACACGATCAACAAGATGGCAGAAGCAGGATAAAACATGACTACTTCCTGTCCGCACACTTTTGACAGCGGGGCCCCGTCAGGCCCCGGCAGGCCCCGTCAGGCCCCGTCAGGCCCCGGCGGCGACGCGCAGCCTTTGGCTCGGAGCGTGTGGGCTCCCGTTGGCAAATGCCAGCAGCTGTTATGCCGGCGCACGCCCGGCGCAGAGACATGAAATCCAGGTCGCAGCCGGCAGCTGGCGCATAAATAGATCTTTTCAAGTCTGACTCAGCACTGCGGGCGCAGGAACCTTTGGAAGGAATCTTTCAAAGGGAACAATGCAAGCGAGTCGAGTCCTTTCCTCAGAGACTCGCTCGGCACACCGACTGTTTCTGGATCTTCTCCCCGTGCTAAACTGCGAGGTGAGGGCGGGAAAGGCAAGCGCGGAGTTATTGAGCAGGTAATTTCATCGGGCTTCCGCCGCCCGCCATGACGGAGCGCCGCCGAGGTTTAAGGCCACAATTTAACGCGCGGGTAACTGGATTTCACTCACTAGTGATATGATATTCTACGTCCTGGCGACTGATTTGTCTCTCGCCGCTGCAAAGGTCAAGTGGAAGCGGGGTCCGGTTCAGACGTTTGATGGTCTCCCGATGGCGCGGCCCGCTGGGGGACTTGTGGCTTTCAAATGACACTTGGGGATCGATGAGGTCTGGATTGTGGCCTTCAAGGGGTGACAAATGACGTTTGTCATTTTACTGCTGAACGCCGTTTTATTATTTGGTCTCAAATGATGATTATTTGGTTTTCTCTCTCGCTGCATTCATATTCCCCCCCCCCCAGCAGGATTTCAACTGTAGAGACGAGACACCCAGCATCTCCCCTGGATAAGAAAACATTAATAAATACACAAATAAATAAATAAAGACATTAATAATAACAATACAAGTTAAAATACTGTGAATTACGGACTATAAGGGGCTACTTTTTTTCCCTACGCTTTGAACCCTGCGGCTTATAAAAAACGTGCAGTTTATTTATGGGTTTTTTCTTCGTTGAAAGCCGTAATGCAGATAGTTCTCATAAAACACACGCAAAAACACATATATAGTGAATCAATCAATCAATCAATCAATCAATCAATCAATCAATCAATCAATCAAAGTTTATTTATAGAGCCCTTAATCGTGGGATTTCAACTGTAGAAACGAAACACCCAGCATCTCCCCTGAATAAGAAAACATTAATAAATACACCAATAAATAAATAAAGACATTAATAATAACAATACAAGTTAAAGGCCTACTGAAATGAATTTTTTTTATTTAAACGGGGATAGCAGATCTATTCTATGTGTCATACTTGATCATTTCGCGATATTGCCATATTTTTGCTGAAAGGATTTAGTATAGAACAACGACGATAAAGATTGCAACTTTTGGTATCTGATAAAAAAAAGGCTTGCCCCTACCGGAAGTAGCGTGACGTAGTCAGTTGAACATATACGCAAAGTTCCCTATTGTTTACAATGATGGCCGCATGAAGTGAGAGAGATTCGGACCGAGAAAGCGACAATTTCCCCATTAATTTGAGCGAGGATGAAAGATTTGTGGATGAGTAAAGTGCAAGTGAAGGACTAGTGGGGAGTTGAAGCTATTCAGATAGGGAAGATGCTGTGAGAGCCGGGGGTGACCTGATATTCAGCTGGGAATGACTACAACAGTAAATAAACACAAGACATATATATATACTCTATTAGCCACAACACAACCAGGCTTATATTTAATATGCCACAAATTAATCCTACATAAAAACACCTGCGTGTTTGTTATGCTAGCTCCTAGCTCCTCTGCTAGCTCCTAGCTCCATAGAACACGCCAATACAATTCAAACACCTGATCAACACACACCATCACTCAGCCCAAAAGACCGTTTCCTTAACCCAAGGTTCATAAAGCTTATATATTTTTAAAAAGTTACGTACGTGACGCGCACATACGGTCAAGTTATCGAATGTTTAGCAGCCAAGGCTGCATACTCACGGTACCTGATATTCAGCTGGGAATGACTACAACAGTAAATAAACACAAGACATATATATACTCTATTAGCCACAACACAACCAGGCTTATATTTAATATGCCACAAATTAATCCTGCATAATAACACCTGCGTGTTTGTTATGCTAGCTCCTAGCTCCTCTGCTAGCTCCTAGCTCCATAGAACACGCCAATACAATTCAAACACCTGATCAACACACACAATCACTCAGCCCAAAAGACCGTTCACCTAACCCAAGGTTCATAAAGCTTATATATTTTTAAAAAGTTACGTACGTGACGCGCACGTAGGTACGGTATGTGTTATGCTAGCTCCTCTGCTAGCTCCTAGCTCCATAGAACACGCCAATACAATTCAAACACATGATCAACACACACAATCACTCAGCCCAAAAGACCGTTCACCTAATCCAAGGTTCATAAAGCTTATATATTTTTAAAAAGTTACGTACGTGACGCGCACGTAGGTACGGTACGTGTTATGCTAGCTCCTCTGCTAGCTCCTAGCTCCATAGAACACGCCAATACAATTCAAACACATGATCAACACACACAATCACTCAGCCCAAAAGACCGTTCACCTAACCCAAGGTTCATAAAGCTTATATATTTTAAAAAAGTTACGTACATACGCAAAAAAAAGCCAAAGCTGCATACTCACAGTAGCACGTCTGCGTCTTTGTCATCCAAATCAAAGTAATCCTGGTAAGAGTCTGTGTTGTCCCAGTTCTCTACAGGCGTCTGTGTATCCAAATCAAAAGTCCTCCTGGTTAGAGTCTCTGTTATCCGAGTTCTTCCATCTTGACTGCATCTTTCGGGAATGTAAACAAAGAAGCGCCGGCTGTGTACTGTTGTGGCTGACTACGTTCGAAAAATACGTCCATTTCGCACCGACAACTTTCTTCTTTGCTTGCTTGGCTTCCTTCTCCATAATGCAATGAACATGATTGAAACAGATTCACGAACACAGATGTCCAGAATACTGTGGAATTATGAAATGAAAACAGAGCTTTTTCGTATCGACTTCAATGTGGAAGGCATACCCGTGTTCGCCGGGCTACGTCACGCGCATACGTCATCCTCAGAGGCGTTTCGAACCGGAAGTTTAGCGGCAAATTTAAAATGTCACTTTATAAGTTAACCCGGCCGTATTGGCATGTGTTATAATGTTAAGATTTCATCATTGATATATAAACTATCAGACTGCGTGGTCGGTAGTAGTGGCTTTCAGTAGGCCTTTAAAATACTGTGAATTACGGACTATAAGGGGCTACTTTTTTCCCTACGCTTTGACCCCTGCGGCTTATAAAAAACATGCAGTTCATTTATGGGTTTTTTCTTCGTTGAAAGCCATAATGCAGATAGTTCTCATAAAACACACGCAAAAACACATAAATAGTCAATCAATCAATCAATCAATCAATCAATCAATCAATCAATCAAAGTTTATTTATAGAGCCCTTAATCGCGGGATTTCAACTGTAGAGACGAGACACCCAGCATCTCCCCTGGATAAGAAAACATTAATAAATACACAAATAAATAAATAAAGACATTAATAATAACATTACAAGTTAAAATACTGTGAATTACGGACTATAAGGGGCTACTTTTTTCCCTACGCTTTGACCCCTGTGGTTTATAAAAAACGTGCAGTTCATTTATGGGTTTTTTTTCCGTTGAAAGCCGTAATGCAGATAGTTCTCATAAAACACATGCAAAGACACATAAATAGTCAATCAATCAATCAATCAATCAATCAATCAATCAATCAATCAAAGTTTATTTATATTGGCCTTTATTTGTGGGATTTCAACTGTAGAGACGAGACACCCAGCATCTCCCCTGGATAAGAAAACATTAATAAATACATAAATAAATACATAAATAATAACAATAAAAGTTAAAATACTGTGAATTACGGGCTTTAAGGGGCTACCTTTTTTTTCCCTACGCTTTGACCCCTGCGGCTTATAAAAAACGTGCAGTTCATTTATGGGTTTTTTCTTCGTTGAAAGCCGTAATGCAGATAGTTCTCATAAAACACACGCAAAGACACATAAATAGTCAATCAATCAATCAATCAATCAATCAATCAATCAATCAAAGTTTATTTATATTGGCCTTTATTTGTGGGATTTCAACTGTAGAGACGAGACACCCAGCATCTCCCCTGGATAAGAAAACATTAATAAATACATAAATAAATACATAAATAATAACAATAAAAGTTAAAATACTGTGAATTACGGACTATAAGGGGCTACCTTTTTTTCCCTACGCTTTGACCCCTGCGGCTTATAAAAAACGTGCAGTTCATTTATGGGTTTTTTCTTCGTTGAAAGCCGTAATGCAGATAGTTCTCATAAAACACACGCAAAGACACATACATAGTCAATCAATCAATCAATCAATCAATCAAAGTTTATTTATAGAGCCCTTAATCGCGGGATTTCAACTGTAGAGACGAGACACCCAGCATCTCCCCTGGATAAGAAAACATTAATAAATACACAAATAAATAAATAAAGACATTAATAATAACAATACAAGTTAAAATACTGTGAATTACGGACTATAAGGGGCTACTTTTTTTCCCTACGCTTTGTCCCCTGCGGTTTATAAAAAACGTGCAGTTCATTTATGGGTTTTTTTTTTCGTTGAAAGCCGTAATGCAGATAGTTCTCATAAAACACACGCAAAAACACATATATAGTGAATCAATCAATCAATCAATCAATCAATCAATCAATCAATCAATCAATCAATCAAAGTTTATTTATAGAGCCCATAATCGTGGGATTTCAACTGTAGAAGCGAGACACCCAGCATCTCCCCTGAATAAGAAAACATTAATAAATACACCAATAAATAAATAAAGACATTAATAATAACAATACAAGTTAAAATACTGTGAATTACGGGCTATAAGGGGCTACTTTTTTCCCTACGCTTTGACCCTTGCGGCTTATAAAAAACGTGTAGTTCATTTAAAGGTTTTTTCTTCGTTGAAAGCCGTAATAATAGTTTTCATAAAACACACGCAAAGACACATAAATAGTCAATCAATCAATCAATCAATCAATCAAAGTTTATTTATATTGGCCTTTTTTTGCGGGATTTCAACTGTAGAGACGAGACACCCAGCATCTCCCCTGGATAAGAAAACATTAATAAATACATAAATAAAAAAATAGATACATAAATAATAACAATAAAAGTTAAAATACTGTGAATCACGGACTATAAGGGGCTACTTTTTTCCCTACGCTTTGACCCCTGCGGTTTATAAAAAATGTGCAGTTCATTTATGGGTTTTTTTTTCCGTTGAAAGCCGTAATGCAGATAGTTCTCATAAAACACACGCAAAGACACATAAATAGTCAATCAATCAATCAATCAATCAATCAATCAATCAATTAAAGTTTATTTATATTGGCCTTTATTTGCGGGATTTTAACTGTAAAGACGAGACACCCAGCATCTCCCCTGGATAAGAAAACATGAATAAATACACCAATAAATAAATAAAGACATTAATAATAACAATACAAGTTAAAATACTGTGAATTACGGACTATAAGGGGCTACTTTTTTCCCTACGCTTTGACCCCTGCGGCTTATAAAAAACAAGCAGTTCATTTATGGGTTTTTTCTTCGTTGAAAGCCGTAATGCAGATAGTTCTCATAAAACACACGCAAAGACACATAAATAGTCAATCAATCAATCAATCGAGTTTATTTATAGAGCCCTTAATCGCGGGATTTCAACTGTAGAGACGAGACACCCAGCATCTCCCCTGGATAAGAAAACATTAATAAATACATAAATAAATACATAAATAATAACAATAAAAGTTAAAATACTGTGAATTACGGGCTATAAGGGGCTACCTTTTTTTTCCCTACGCTTTGACCCCTGCGGCTTATAAAAAACGTGCAGTTCATTTATGGGTTTTTTCTTCGTTGAAAGCCGTAATGCAGATAGTTCTCATAAAACACACGCAAAGACACATAAATAGTCAATCAATCAATCAATCAATCAATCAATCAATCAATCAAAGTTTATTTATATTGGCCTTTATTTGCGGGATTTTAACTGTAAAGACGAGACACCCAGCATCTCCCCTGACTAAGAAAACATTAATAAATACATAAATAAAAAAATAGATACATAAATAATCACAATACAAGTTAAAATACTGTGAATTACGGGCTATAAGGGGCTACTTTTTTTCCCTACGCTTTGAACTTTGCGGCTTATAAAAAACGTGCAGTTCATTTATGGGTTTTTTCTTCGTTGAAAGCCGAAATGCAGATAGTTCTCATAAAACACACGCAAAGACACATAAATAGTCAATCAATCGATCACTCAATCAATCAAAGTTTATTTATACAGCCCTTAATTGCGGGATTTTAACTGTAGAGACGAGACACCCAGCATCTCCCCTGAATAAGAAAACATTAATAAATACATAAATAAATACATAAATAATAACAAAAAAAGTTAAAATACTGTGAATTACGGACTATAAGGGGCTTCTTTTTTTTCCCTACGCTTTTCCCCCTGCGGCTTATAAAAAACGTGCAGTTCATTTATGGGTTTTTTCTTCGTTGAAAGCCGTAATGCAGATAGTTCTCTTAAAACACACGCAAAAATACATAATCAATCAATCAATCAATCAATCAATCAATCAATCAATCAATCAATCAATCAATCAATCAATCAATCAAAGTTTATTTATATAGCTCCATTTCATCTGTAGTAACAAGACACCCAGCAACTCCCCTGAATAAGAAAACATTAATAAATACATAAATAATAACAATAAAAGTTAAAATACTGTGAATTACGGACTATAAGGGGTTACTTTTTTTTCCCTTCGCTTTGACCCCTGCGGCTTATAAAAAACGTGCAGTTCATTTATGGGTTTTTTCTTCGTTGAAAGCCGTAAAGTGTTTCATCACGATTCGTTTTGAGTTAACTACGCACAATAAGTGATTAATCACTAGTAGATACTTTAATCTTTTCACAACCCTAATTTTTTATTTAAAAAAATTTAAAAAAATTGCAACACAAGAAGTAATTTATAAAAAAAAATTGTATGATATGCAAATTAAATCTAAATTAAAAAACATCTTTAGGTCCAACTTTGCGAAGTCGAGTATCAAATCTTGAACAAAGTCATCTTTTCCAGCGATGATATTGACAAAGGTTGGCGGGCGGCACAGAGCGGGGGTGGGGGGGGGGGGTGTCCCCGCAGGCGAGGGCGTGCTGCGTGCTCAGTGAACGTATGACCGTCCTTGTCAGGGGAGATGTTTATGTGGAGCGGCCATCGCCGTGGCGACGTCGGCAAGACTACAGATGAGGGGGGATAAGTCACGCCGACGCAGAATAATCACAGCGGCGAGAGGAGCCGAGATGGCGACGCGAGACGGACGCGCGTCCGCACGAGCGGCCACCGGATCGCCGCAAGGTCGACTCTCTGACGACAAACGCTGGTTAAACGTTGTCGAGTTGTTTCAACGTTGTATTTATGTCGTAAAAATGACCATTATTTAATGTTCAAATCAACGTCAGAACCCAACATTGATTAAACGTTGTCAAAAAGTATGTTATTTCAACATTGTATTTATGTCGATATATATGACCTTTTTTCAATGGTCAAACCAACGTCAGAACCCAACATTGATTAAATCTCGTCAAAATGCATGTCGTTTCAATGTTGTAATTGTGTAGTAAAATGACCTTTAGTGCATACAATGTGTCCGAATACTTCCGTATCAACCATCGACGTCACGCGCATACGTCATCTTACGTAGACGTTTTCAACCGGAAGTTTAGCGGGAAATTTAAAATGTCACTTTATAAGTTAACCCGGCCGTATCGGCATGTGTTGCAATGTTAAGATTTCATCATTGATATATAAACTATCAGACTGCGTGGTCGATAGTAGTGGTGCCTACTGAAAGCCACTACTAGTGACCACGCAGTCTGATAGTTTATATATCAATGATGAAATCTTAACATTTAAATAGGTTAAAATCCAATCTACACTTTATTAGAATATATAACAAATTGGACCAAGCTATATTTCTAACAAAGACAAATCATTATTTTTTCTACATTTTCCAGAACAAAAAATTTAAAAGAAATTCAAAAGACTTTGAAATAAGATTTAAATTTGATTCTACAGATTTTATAGATTTGCCAGATTTTTTTTTTTTTAATTTTAATCATAATAAGTTTGAAGAAATATTTCACAAATATTCTTCGTCGAAAAAACAGAAGCTAAAATGAAGAATTAAATGAACATTTATTTATTATTCTTTACAATAAAAACAATTAATTTTTAATTTTAACATTGATTTAAATTGTCAGGAAAGAAGAGGAATGAATTTAAAAGGTAAAAAGGTATATGTGTTTAAAAATCCTAAAATCATTTTTAAGGTTGTATTTTTTCTCTAAAATTGTCTTTCTGAAAGTTATAAGAAGCAAAGTAAAAAAATTAATGAATTTATTTAACCAAGTGAAGACCAAGTCTTTAAAATATTTTCTTGGATTTTCAAATTCTATTTGAGTTTTGTCTCTCTTAGAATTAAAAATGTCAAGCAAAGCGAGACCAGCTTGCTAGTAAATAAATAACATTTAAAAAATAGAGGCAGCTCACTGGTAAGTGCTGCTATTTGAGCTATTTTTTAGAACAGGCCAGCGGGCTACTCATCTGGTCCTTACGGGCTACCTGGTGCCCGCGGGCACCGCGTTGGTGACCCCTGAACTAAAGTATCAATCGTATTGATATTTTTATTAGAGAAGCAAAATGACAGCATAAAGTCACAGAAACCTAATTGAATTGTATCATTTTTACACACAATCCACCCAAATGTTTTGTCAGTAAAACACAGTTTTAACGTTTTCTTTTGATGCATTTAATCTTGTAAATTCCCAGACCAACAAATTGGGGTTGCGCTCTCGCTGCTGGTGGACGTGTTTCTCTCTGGGTCGGTGGGCCGCCGCCGCCGCCGCCGCCCTGACCCGCGCTGCTGCTGCAAATCCATTCCGGCAGATGAAAGGAGTCTGACGGCGCTTTAGAACCCTGTGGGGTTGCCAGATTAGTCCACTCTCTCTTTATTAAGTCTCTGCGGAAGGAGGTCCGCCCGCAGCCGCATGTCTCCTCATCAGGCCGTATTGTAATGGGATTGACACGCCGAGGTGGGATGGCGGGGATAGCGACGGCCAACAACAACCAGGCCGACGTCGGTGCTAAGCCGGCAGTGATGACTAATAATCCTCCACTTTGATACCGGCTCTTATTGTGCTGATTGTAACGTCGCCCCTCAGCTGCTTTGTCCACGCCCGTCCTCCACAGGGCTAATATTTGGACAAAGCGGGCTACAGTATCTCCTCGCTGTTGAAACGCCGCAGAGTACACTCGGCCGCCGCGTGCGCAAACAACCGGCCGGCTCGCCAAAGTAAAGTTCACTCCGTATAAGCGACACTGTCGGCGATACCGCCAGTATCAACATTATCACCTGGTAGTAGACACACACACACGCCGGGTGGACCCTCACCTTGACGGAGGCGCTTTTCTCCTTCATACACTACATTGCCAAAAGTATTTGGCCACCTGCCTTGACTCACATATGAACTTGAAGGCCTACTGAAATGAATTTTTTTTATTTAAACGGGGATAGCAGATCTATTCTATGTGTCATACTTGATCATTTCGCGATATTGCCATATTTTTGCTGAAAGGATTTAGTAGAGAACAACGACGATAAAGATCGCAACTTTTGGTATCTGATAAAAAAGGCTTGCCCCTACCGGAAGTAGCGTGACGTAGTCAGTTGAACATATACGCAAAGTTCCCTATTGTTTACAATGATGGCCGCATGAAGTGAGAGAGATTCGGACCGAGAAAGCGACAATTTCCCCATTAATTTGAGCGAGGATGGAAGATTTGTGGATGAGTAAAGTACAAGTGAAGGACTAGAGGGCAGTGGAAGCGATTCAGATAGGGAAGATGCTGTGAGAGGCGGGTGGGACCTGATATTCAGCTGGGAATGACTACAACAGTAAATAAACACAAGATATATATATACTCTATTAGCCACAACACAACCAGGCTTATATTTAATATGCCACAAATTAATCCTGCATAAAAACACCTGCGTGTTTGTTACGCTAGCTCCTAGCTCCTCTGCTAGCTCCTAGCTCCATAGAACACGCCAATACAATTCAAACACCTGATCAACACACACAATCACTCAGCCCAAAAGACCGTTCACCTAACCCAAGGTTCATAAAGCTTATATATTTTAAAAAAGTTACGTACATACGCAAAAAAAAGTTGCGCACATACGGTCAAGCGATCAAATGTTTAGAAGCCAAAGCTGCATACTCACGGTAGCACGTCTGCGTCTTTGTCATCCAAATCAAAGTAATCCTGGTAAGAGTCTGTGTTGTCCCAGTTCTCTACAGGCGTCTGTGTATCGAAGTCAAAAGTCCTCCTGGTTAGAGTCTCTGTTATCCGAGTTCTTCCATCTTGACTGCATCTTTCGGGAATGTAAACAAAGAAGCGCCGGCTGTTGTTGCTGACTACGTTCGAAAAATACGTCCATTTCGCACCGACAACTTTCTTCTTTGCTTGCTCAGCTTCCTTCTCCATAATGCAATGAACATGATTGCAACAGATTCACCAACACAGATGTCCAGAATACTGTGGAATTATGAAATGAAAACAGAGCTTTTTCGTATTGGCTTCAATGTGGAAGGCATACCCGTGTTCGCCGGTCTACGTCACACGCATACGTCATCCTCAGAGGCTTTTCGAACCGGAAGTTTAGCGGCAAATTTAAAATGTCACTTTATAAGTTAACCCGGCCGTATTGGCATGTGTTATAATGTTAAGATTTCATCATTGATATATAAACTATCAGACTGCGTGGTCGGTAGTAGTGGCTTTCAGTAGGCCTTTAAAGTGCCATCCCATTCCTAACCCATAGGGTTCAATATGACACCTTTTGCAGCTATTACAGATTCAACTCTTCTGGGAAGGCTGTCCACAAGGCTGCGGAGTGTGTTTATAGGAATTACCCACCATTCTTCCAAAAGCGCATTGGTGAGGTCACACACTGATGTGGGTGGAGAAGGCCTGGCTCTCAGTCTCCGTTCTAATTCATTCTGAAGGTGTTCTATCGGGTTCAAATCAGGACCCGCCACACACACAACACCCATAAGCCACCTGGTTCTGTTTGTGCCGCTGCCAACCGAGCGCGTTAACATGCCCCCTTGTGCCAGCGTGACGTCACTCGTCTGGAATGCGAAAGTGGTTCTCCCGCTGTCTGTCACGAGTAGGACTGGACTATATGGACAAAAAACTATATCTCGATATATTTTTTACTTAAACTGGATATTCGATATACATTATATTGCCAAAAGTATTTGGCCACCTGCCTTGACTCACATATGGACTTGAAGTGCCATCCCATTCCTAACCCATAGGGGTTCAATATGACACCTTTTGCAGCTATTACAGCTTCAACTCTTCTGGGAAGGCTGTCCACAAGGTTGCCGAGTGTGTTTCCACTATTCTTCCAAATGCGCATTGGTGAGATCGAGAAGGCCTGGCTCTCAGTCGCCGTCCTAATTCATCCCAAAGGTGTTCAATCGGGTTCAGGTCAGGACTCTGTGCAGGCCAGTCAAGTTCATCCACACCAGACTCTGTCATCCATGTCTGTATGGACCTTGTGATGTTGGAAGAGGAAGGGGCCCGCTCCAAACTGTTCCCGCAAGGTTGGGAGCATGGAATTGTTCAAATTGTTTTGGTATCCTGGAGCATTCAAAGCTCCTTTCACTGGAACTAAGGTTTTAACTTTTGCCATCATGCTTCGTAATGGATTTAAATGGGTGTAATTTTGAATTTTTCATGGTGCTTGGACATTTTTTAGAATGTCCACAAAGTTCAGTGAGCAGGTTGTGTTATGTGTGATTATGTCTGTTAACATTTTGTGTTAGTTTAATTTGTTTTTATTGCACCATGACTAGGGAAGGTTGTTTGAATTGGGTCATATAAGTAAATGGTAAGTGGGGATGGAACCTGGAAACCTCAAGTTGCCAAGCCGCCCCAATCCACAATCCTTCGTGTGGTCATGAAGTTTTCACCTACCATTGAAAACTTGGGGGGTAAAGCTCAGGAGACTCGAAGTGCACGTGAAAGGGTCCGGAAAATTTCCAATATCACTTGGAGGGGTCCGAATTGTACCCAAAAATGGCTCCGCCCCTCCGACCTTTTAATGTTACTGGTATCTTTGCAATACGTTTTTTTTGTGGAGCCCAGAAGCTTTAAAAGTTAAGTCCTACTTGGTGGACCTGGGCAAGGTCTCAACCTAAGTACCAAGTAGGGCCCGGGATTGGTCCGAAAAGTGCCCTAAATGTACTCTTAGGTGGAATTTAGAACCTTTAGGGGTACTAGAACCTTTACAGGTTTAGTCCTGAATGCTCAAGTTCTGGGATCTTTAGGAGTGAAATGGGCTTTATGGAGGAACTCTGGGACCTTTATAGGTTAAATGTTTTCCGGGGTAGCTTGACCCTGTCAACTTTCTGAGACCCCGATCTCTTTTGGGACCAATTCTGTTGGAAAAATGCCCATGAAGTTACAAGCCCCATTGCTGAAGTGCTGTCACGGCATGGACTCGAACCCGTATCCTTCCTGCAACTGGGTGTCACAGTTCTTCCTCTGGCTGCCTGCAGACAATCGGCAATCTGCACACCTGGGACTGATGAGGGCGAGCTGGATAAAGGACCAGTGGACCCAAGGATCCTCGCCGGAACTTAGTTTACCTCTTTGGATACCTTCGCTTGGTGTACCTTCCTTCCCGAGTCTTAACCATTGTGCTCCCTTGTGATTTGGACTGCCTTCCTCGATCCTCGACCCCCAATTTGGACTCGGACCTCATGACGCCTCTCTTGCGCCCTGGATCATCTGAAGTGAATTAGTGAAGTGAATTATATTTATATAGCGCTTTTCTCTAGTGACTCAAAGCGCTTTACATAGTGAAACCCAATATCTAAGTTACATTTAAACCAGTGTGGGTGGCACTGGGAGCAGGTGGGTAAAGTGTCTTGCCCAAGGACACAACGGCAGTGACTAGGATGGCGGAAGCGGGGATCGAACCTGGAACCCTTAAGTTGCTGGCACGGCCACTCTACCAACCGAGCTATACCGCCCCATCTATCTGCCTGCCCCTTGGACTGTCTTCCTGCCTTGTTCCCTCTCCTCTTTTCAACATCACGGTAACCCACAACAATTAAATACACACATAGTCTTACACCACACACTCTTGTATTTTGGTCACACACTCCATTCTATAGTTTAGTAGTATTGTTTGTTATTATTATATATATATTTACTATATATAATAAATCATTGTACATACTTTCCCCTGGTGTCTGTTGCCGTCATCGCCCCTTAGTCAAACATAACAAGTGCCCCGAAACAGGCAAGGAAGTAATTATTCTCCGGCATGCTTGGAAAATGACAACATGATCTGGAGAAAGTCCTCTACGAATACACCTAGTCTGTAACCGGACGTGCAACCAAGGTATCGAAATGTTTGATTTTACGTGAACCGGTGCAACGGTAGTACCGACGGAATTTCAGTCGGTACCGATAAAATAGTTTTTGCTGTCATCCCTAAGATGTTGTGAAGCAGACCGTGATACCCTCCCTTGGTACAAGCTTGCCGCATGGGCAAACATTCAGATGAGCTGAGACCTTTATGAGTAGTTTCCCTTAATGCGTAGTCCAAAGACCACCCTGGCGAAGGTCATGGCGGTTCAAAGCGGACGCCGGAACATCAAACGCCTTCGTGGACGATTGATGGCTGCTCACCAGCGTCTTCAGACGGCGACGGAGGGAAAATGTTTGCAAAGGTGAACGTCGGCGGTCCTCAGAGAACTATTAGTTCTGGTGATGGATGCATTCAACCTGTCTAATGAGAGCATCAGAGCCCGAGGGGGGGGCGTGTGGGGGGGGCGTGTGTGTGTGGGGGGGGGGGGGTGTCTCGCTGGGAAAGGGAAGCAGATGAGAGGAAGTCCACCTGCCGCCGTTTCTTTCATTTGAACGGGTGGGAAGATGCTTGGGATACGGACTTGAAATATAGTCAGTAGCTGAAGTCAACCATCCTTCATTCTCTCTTTCTGCTCATCCGGGGAGCAAATGCGAGGCGGTAGCCAAAGTTAATAAATGTGCTCGTTTGTGGTGCGGAAACATTTGGGGGGTAATACTTCCGGGAAAAAAAACAAAACTTGACAAGTACACGGGTAGGGATGAGTACCACATTTAGTACATGTATAGGCAGGCCTGGCCCTAACCAATCTGGCGCCCTCGGCAAGATTTTAGGTGGCGCCCCCCCCCACATCGGCAGTGGGGAAATGTCCGGCTGAAACGTCGCGGTATGATGACGTATGCGCGTGACGAAGTCCGAGTAACGGAAGTTATGGTACCCGTAGAATCCTATACAAAAAGCTCTGTTTTCATTTCATAATTCCACAGTATTCTGGACATCTTTTGCAATTTGTTTAATGAACAATGAAGGCTGCAAAGAAGACAGTTGTAGGTGGGATCAGTGTATTAGCAGCGGACTACAGCAACACAACCAGGAGGACTTTGTTGGAGCGCTAGCCGCGCTAGCCGCCGACCTCACCTTGACTTCCTACGTCTCCGGGCCGCCAAACGCATCGGGTGAAGTCCTTCGTCCTTCTGCCGATCGCTTGAACGCAGGTGAGCACGGGTGTTGATGAGCAGATGAGGGCTGGCTGGCGTAGGTGGAGAGCTAATGTTTTTAGCATAGCTCTGTGAGGTACCGTTGCTAAGTTAGCTTCAATGGCGTCATTAGCACAGCATTGTTAACCTTCGCCAGCCTGGAAAGCATTAACCGTGTATTTACATGTCCACGGTTTAATAGTATTGTTGATTTTCTATCTATCCTTCCAGTCAGGGCTTTATTTTTTTGTTTCTATATGCAGTTAAAGCACGATGCTATCACGTTAGCTCGTAGCTTAAGCATTTCGCCGATGTATTGTCGTGGAGATAAAAGGCACTGAATGTCCATTTCGCGTTCTCGACTCTCATTTTCAAGAGGATATAGTATCCCAGGTGGTTTAAAATACAAATCCGTGATCCACAATAAAAAAAGGAGAGAGTGTGGAATCCAATGAGCCAGCTTGTACCTAAGTTACGGTCAGAGCGAAAAAAGATACGTCCATCACTGCCTCTCAAGTCCTTCACTGTAACGTTCCTCATCCACAAATCTTTCATCCTCGCTCAAATTAATGGGGTAATCGTCACTTTCTCGGTCCGAATCTCTCTCGCTCCATTGTAAACAACGGGGAATTGTGAGGAATACTAGCTCCTGTGACGTCACGCTACTTCCGCTACAGGCAAGGCTTTTTTTTATCAGCGAGCAAAAGTTGCGAACTTTATCGTCGATTTTCTCTACTAAATCCTTTCAGCAAAAATATGGCAATATCGCGAAATGATCAAGTATGACACATAGAATGGATCTGCTATTCACATTTAAATTAAAAAAAAATCATTTCAGTAGGCCTTTAACATCTTATATGAGAATGTTATGTTATGATTATCTTTAACCGAATCACAGCAGTGCTCAAATTAAAAAACAGCATTCCCTCTCATGTGATATTGCTTAATTAACATTAATGATGTGCACTTCAACAACTAGGCTTACAACTATACCTAATATATAAAGGGGTGGAAAAGTGACTATTACCTGCAGGGCAAACATTAGCTAACCAGAAGGCAATAACAATGTCAACAAAAAACACCTGCTTAAAAGATCTAATACAAATGTCCCTGAGGAATGTAAGGTGGGAGTACTGTAATTACCTAACGTTACATTATTATTTTCCATAACAATTTAGCCCCCTCCACAATGTTAACCCGACGTTAAAACAGAACTAGCTATTTATTGATTAGCAATTGCCGAATCATGTAACATTAGCTAAATGCTAAAAAGCCAGGTTACTATCACATTCTGTAACAGACAAATAATTTCATGTAGGCTAACGTTACCTACCTGCTACCTCTGTCTTTTTCTCGTTTCTCCTCCTCTTCTTTTCTCTTTTTTCTTCCCTGGGCACCTGACAGTTTTGGCCGTTTTGACATCTTGTGTTGATTTTTTGATGTGGTAAGAGTCGTGATACGGGAAGGGAGGGGGCGCACCGTGCGGGGGGATGGGGGGGTTGGCACGTAATGTTGTAACAAATAATATTTCTATTAAATAGGCTTTACTTTGCATTTTAATTAACGTGGGATTCTTCTTTGTATTTAGAAATAATAGTACCAACTTTTTTTTTTTTTTTCCTCCAACATTTGTGGCACTGGCTTGGCGCCCCCTGATGGACGGCGCCCTTAGCATTTGCCTATACGGCCTATGCCACGGGCCGGCCTTGTGTATAGGTACTGACCGAGTTATTTTGTTATCGAGTACCAATTCACCTGAAATCAGAGGGTACCGTATTACAATACCGTTGTAGCGTGTGACATCACTTCCGGCTGCAGACTTTTGGCGGGCGAACAGATTTCGTATTGAACTGCCGACAGGTCATGTTGCTATTTCCCATGCCAACAAAGCAAGCGTGTCTGGGGTAAAGACTATATTCGCAGCTGTTTCAGGGCACTTCTACATAGTGGTTCGGCATTTCAGGGGCACTACTTTACCAGAATTGGTGATATACTGTACATATATATATATATATATATATACTTGAATGCAGGTCTCAGGACTTACTGTAACTAAATTCCCTAAAGTCCCTAAATTCCTCCAAAAGGTATATCTGATTCCTTAAGGTCCCACGGTTCCACCAACTAGGACTAAACCCAGAAAGGTCCCAGTGCCTAAAAAAGTCCATGCATGTATAAAATGTATCAGTAAAAACAACATAAAAACAAGTACAATGCCAAATACAAACAGTTTGTCGATCCTTTAAAATGGCCTGAAATTCCCCCAAAGGGCTCTGCTCAGGTAACCTCAGATCCGTTTGTAAGTTATTCCATGAATGTATAAAAAAAATTCAGTAAAAACAACTTAAAAACACGTACAATGCCCAATAGAAACAGTTTCTTGATCCTTTAAAATGGCTTAATATTCCCCCAAAGTGATCAGCTCAGGTAACCTCAGATCCTTTTGTAAGTAAGTTATTCCATGAAAGTATCAAATGTTTTAGTAAAAACAACTTAAAACAAGTACAATGCCCAATAGAAACTGTTTCTTGATCCTTTAAAATGGCCTAGTATTCCCCCAAAGTGATCAGCTCAGGTAACCTCAGATCCTTTTGTAAGTTATTCCATCCATGTGTAAAATGTTTCGGTAAAACCAACTTAAAAACAAGTACAATGTCCAATAGAACAGTTTTTTGAGCCTTTAAAATGGCCTGTAATTATCCGCAAAGTGATCAGCTCAGGTAACCTTAGATCCGTTTGTAAGTTAGTCCATGAATGTGTACAATGTTTCAGTCAAAACAACTTAAAAACAAGTACAAAGCCCAATACAAACAGTTTCTCGATCCTTTAAAAAGGCCTGCAATTCCCCCAAAGTGATCAGCACTGGTAACCTTAGATCCGTTTGTAAGTTAGTCCATGAAAGTGTACAATGTTTCAGTCAAAACAACTTGAAAACAAGTATAATACCAAATACAAACAGTTTCTCGATCCTTTAAAATGGCCTGAATTTCCCCCAAAGTGATCAGCTCAGGTAACTTTAGATCCTTTTGTAAGTTATCCCATGAATGTATAAAATGATTCAGTAAAAACTAATTAAAAACAAGTACAATGTTTATAGAAGCAGGTTCTCGATCCTTTAAAATGGCCTGAAATTCCCCCAAAGTGATCAGCTCAGGTAACCTTAGATCCGTCTGTAAGTTAGTCCATGAATGTGTACAATGTTTCAGTCAAAACAACTTAAAAACAAGTATAATGCCAAATACAAACAGTTTCTCGATGCTTTAAAATGGCCTGAAATTCCCTTAAAGGGCTCTGCTCAGGTAACTTTAGATCCTTTTGTAAGTTATTCCATGAATGTATACAATGTTTCAGTAAAAACAAATTAAAAACAAGTACAATGCCCAATAGAAACAGTTTCTCGATCCTTCAAAAAGACCTTAAATTCCCCCCTAAGTGATTAACTCAGATAACCTCAGATCCTTTTGTAAGTTATCCCATGAATGTATACAATGTTTCAGTGACAACAACTTAAAAACAAGTATAAAGCCAAATACAAACAGTTTCTTGATCCTTTAAAATGGCCTGAATTTCCCCCAAAGTGATCAGCTCAGGTAACCTCAGATCATTTTGTAAGTTATCCCATGAATGTATAAAATGATTCAGTAAAAACAAATTAAAAACAAGTACAATGCTTACAGAAGCAGGTTCTCGATCCTTTAAAATGGCCTGAAATTCCCCCAAAGTGATCAGCTCAGGTAACCTTAGATCCGTCTGTAAGTTAGTCCATGAATGTGTACAATGTTTCAGTCCAAACAACTTAAAAACAAGTACAATGCCCAATAGAAACAGTTTCTCGATGCTTTAAAATGGCCTGAAATTCCCTTAAAGGGCTCTGCTCAGGTAACTTTAGATCCTTTTGTAAGTTATCCCATGAATGTATATAATGATTCAGTAAAAACAAATTAAAAACAAGTACAATGCCCAATAGAAACAGTTTCTCAATGCTTTAAAATGGCCTGAAATTCCCCCAAAGGGCTCTGCTCAGGTAACTTTAGATCCTTTTGTAAGTTATTCCATGAATGTATACAATGTTTCAGTAAAAACAACTTAAAACAAGTACAATGCCCAATAGAAACAGTTTCTCGATCCTTCAAAAAGACCTTACATTCCCCTTAAGTGATTAACTCAGATAACCTCAGATCCCTTTGTAAGTTATCCCATGAATGTATACAATGTTTCAGTGAACACAACTTCAGAACAAGTACAATGCCCAATAGAAGCAGGTTCTCGATCCTTTAAAATGGCCTGAATTTCCCCCAAAGTGATCAGCTCAGGTAACCTCAGATCCTTTAGTAAGTTATTCCATGAATGTATACAATGTTTCAGTAAAAGCAACTGAAAAAACAAGTACAATGCCCAATAGAAACAGTTTCTCGATCCTTCAAAAAGACCTTAAATTCCCCCTAAGTGATTAACTCAGATAACCTCAGACCCTTTTGTAAGTTATCCCATGAATGTATACAATGTTTCAGTGACAACAACTTAAAAACAAGTACAATGCCCAATAGAAACAGTGTCTCGATCCTTCAAAATGGCCTGAAATTCCCCCAAAGTCATCAGCTCAGGTTACCTCAGATCCTTTTGTAAAATATTCCACGACCATGGAGCGGCATATCTGAAAGCTATTCAGTTGATGTGTTCTTGGCGTTCGGTTGCAGAAGTCCTCTGCGTTATGTTCCCTACTGTCTCGTATTTAGGACACCTTTTGTTGGCCTGTACTTCTGATGTAGTAACAATTTGCTGTATTGATTCACAACAGTGCACGGAGTCTGCAGACACACATTTCCCTACTCCAGGCTGACGAACACCCCAATGCATCTGCACTTGGAAGAAACCAAACGGTGGCACGGCGTGGCGTCCACAGCGTGGAGTGGACAGCCGGCCAAGAACAACACGGGGAAGGCGGGGAAGGCGGTGAAAGCGCGACGACATCACAAACGAGCTCCGACTGGTTAGAAACCACCTGGCCGCTCAGCAGTGTTCATTACAAGTGATTGCTGAGGAGTTTAAGAAGCTTCATTTTGCCTGGCATCCGAGGTGGCGTAATTAGAGGTAATAATAAGAAAAATAATCCTTACCTGTTTGCAGATCCATCAGTGAGGGGCCGGCAGAAGGAGGGAAGAAGAAAAACAACATTAGAGCAGAGAAAAAAAAGGGTATAATTAACATTATTGTACAAAGACGGCTGTCAAATCAAGGCTGATTGTCTTCACGGAGACACAAGACTGCTTTAAAAAGGCCGCAGGGAACACAATTGGGCTCAATATTCAGTTAAGCGGCGTTCTTTTATTTGGGAACAGGATTAACGGCAGTCTGTAAAGCGGGCGAGAGAGCGAGATTCATGGACGACAACCAGCGGGGATGTGCTTAACGGGCTCGGACGATAAAGCAGGGCGATAAAGCCGGCCTGACACTTGCCTGCCGTCGCCTCAGTTTGCTTCTAATAAAGAAATTAGTTGATTGGGAGACGCCTGAGCCCGGAACATTCTCAAGTCGCTCATACATTCTCCTACTTTGTGGCATTGGTACTCAAAGTGTATCAATCAAAATGTACTTATAGAGCCTTAAATCATGAGTGTCTCAAAGGGCTGCACAAGCCACGACGACATCCTCGGCTCAGATCCCACATCAGGGCAAGGAAAAACTCAACCAACCCAATGGGCTACAATGAGAAACCTTGGAGGGGACCGCAGATGTGGGGACACCCCACCCCCTGGACGACCGGAGCAAAGGACATCGAGTGGATCTAGTTAATAGTGTGAGAGTCCAGTTCATAGTGGATCTAACATAATATTGTGAGAGGCCAGTCCATAGTGGATCTAACATAATAGTGATAGTCCAGTCCATAGTTGATCTAGCATAATAGTGAGAGTCCAGTCCATAGTGGATCTAACATAATAGTGAGAGTCCAGTCCATAGTGGATCTAACATAATAGTGAGAGTCCAGTGCATAGTGGATCTAACATAATAGTGTGAGTCCAGTCCATAGTGGATCTAACATAATAGTGTGAGAGTCCAGTCCATAGTTAATCTAACATAATAGTGTGAGAGTCCAGTCCATAGTGCATGCGTAATCGAAAAAGGGTTGAACGAGAGTTTTTGTTGACCAGAGAGGAGATTCTGTAGAGAAATCTCATTCGTTGGTTAACCTTTTTGATTACCTTGGTTGCCATTGTATCACAGGAAAGGTTAGCCTCTAGAATGGAACCTAGGTAGGTGACCTCATCTTTCCTGGTGATAACAATGTCACCCACTTTTATGGTGAAGTCATTGACTTTCTTAAGGTTGATGTGGGACCCAAACAGGATGGATTCCGTTTTACCCAAGTGTATGGATAGCTTGTTGTCAGCATATGTACTTCACTGTGCAACCTACTAATACAAGTCTCAATCAATCAATCAATCAAAGAGTCCAGTCCATAGTGGATCTAACATAATATTGTGAGAGTCCAGTCCATAGTGGATCTAACATAATAGTGAGAGTCCAGTCCATAGTGGATCTAACATAATAGTGAGAGTCCAGTCCATAGTGGATCTAACATAATAGTGAGAGTCCAATCCATAGTGGATCTAACATAATAGTGTGAGAGTCCAGTCCATAGTGGATCTAACATAATAGTGAGAGTCCAGTCCGTAGTGGATCTAACATAATAGTGTGAGAGTCCAGTCCATAGTGGATCTAACATAATAGTGTGAGAGTCCAGTCCATAGTGGATCTAACATAATAGTGTGAGAGTCCAGTCCATTGTGGATCTAACATAATATTGTGAGAGTCCAGTCCATAGTGGATCTAACATAATAGTGTGAGAGTCCAGTCCATAGTGGATCTAACATAATAGTGTGAGAGTCCAGTCCATAGTGGATCTAACATAATAGTGTGAGTGTCCAGTCCATAGTGGATCTAACATAATATTGTGAGAGTCCAGTCCATAGTGGATCTAACATAATAGTGAGAGTCCAGTCCATAGTGGATCTAACATAATAGTGTGAGGGTCCAGTCCATAGTGGATCTAACATAACAGTGTGAGAGTCCAGTCCATAATGGATCTAACATAATAGTGTGAGAGTCCAGTCCATAGTGGATCTAACATAATATTGTGAGAGTCCAGTCCATAGTGGATCTAACATAATAGTGTGAGAGTCCAGTCCATAGTGGATCTAACATAATATTGTGAGAGTCCAGTCCATAGTGGATCTAACATAATAGTGTGAGAGTCCAGTCCATAGTGGATCTAACATAATAGTGTGAGAGTCCAGTCCATAGTGGATCTAACATAATAGTGTGAGAGTCCAGTCCATAATGGATCTAACATAATAGTGTGAGAGTCCAGTCCATAGTGGATCTAACATAATATTGTGAGAGTCCAGTCCATAGTGGATCTAACATAATAGTGTGAGAGTCCAGTCCATAGTGGATCTAACATAATATTGTGAGAGTCCAGTCCATAGTGGATCTAACATAATAGTGTGAGAGTCCAGTCCATAGTGGATCTAACATAATAGTGTGAGAGTCCAGTCCATAGTGGATCTAACATAATAGTGTGAGAGTCCAGTCCATAGTGGATCTAACATAATAGTGTGAGAGTCCAGTCCATAGTGGATCTAACATAATATTGTGAGAGTCCAGTCCATAGTGGATCTAACATAATAGTGAGAGTCCAGTCCATAGTGGATCTAACATAATAGTGAGAGTCCAGTCCATAGTGGATCTAACATAATAGTGTGAGAGTCCAGTCCATAGTGGATCTAACATAACAGTGTGAGAGTCCAGTCCATAATGGATCTAACATAATAGTGTGAGAGTCCAGTCCATAGTGGATCTAACATAATATTGTGAGAGTCCAGTCCATAGTGGATCTAACATAATAGTGTGAGAGTCCAGTCCATAGTGGATCTAACATAATAGTGTGAGAGTCCAGTCCATAGTGGATCTAACATAATAGTGTGAGAGTCCAGTCCATAGTGGATCTAACATAATAGTGTGAGAGTCCATTCCATAGTGGATCCAAGGCTAAAATGTCTTAAATATTTTCTCTTTATTTCTTCTTTTCTGACACAGCGAACCAGACAATCAGGGCATCCGACAAATTTCCAGACATAACATTTGTTGCATCATGGTAGGCAGTGGGGGGACAAAATGGCTGAAAAAGAGGCCTTCCCGGGATACAACTGTACTAAGTCCTTTCGTAGATTAGCGAGATGTCCTCCAGATAACGGGCAAGGGCATGTACTTTTAAATTCACTACTTTACTGTAAAGTGTTTCAAAGTGTCAAGTATTTAAGCTCAGTGTGTAACAACATCATTTTGAACGTCATTATCAGCTGTCAAGAGGTCACTAACATTGAAATCATAACAAACAATATGGTGCTTATGAATATGATTATAAATAACAACAATATTCAACTATTTTACATTCTAAAAATGAACAGCAATGGCTCGGGGGCCCTCAAGTACCGTATTGTTAACGTCAGAACCCAACATTGAATAAACGTCGTCAAAAAGCATGTTGTTTCAACGTTACATTTGTGTTTTGGAATGTTAGTTGGGAAATGACCAAAATTCAATGGTCAAATCAACGTCGGAACCCAACATTGAATAAACGTTGTCAAAAAGCATGTTGTTTCAACGTTGTATTTGTGTTGTAGAATATCGGTTGGGAAAATGACCAAAATTCAATGGTCAAATTAACGTCAGAACCCAACATTGATTAAACGTTGTCAAAAAGCCCGTTTCAATTTTGCATTTTTGTTGTAGATTATTGGTTGGGAGAAACCAAAATTCAACGTCAGAACCCAACATTGAATAAACGTTGTCAAAAAGCATGTTGTTTCAATGTTGTATTTGTGTTGTAGAATATTGGTTGGGAAAATTACAGAATTTCAATGGTCAAATTAACGTCAGAACCCATTATTGATTAAACGTTGTCAAAAAGCATGTTGTTTCAACGTTATATTTGTGTTGTAGAATATCGGTTGGGAAAATGACCAAAATTCAATGGTCAAATTAACGTCAGAACCCAACATTGATTAAAAGTCGTCAAAAAGCATGTTGTTTCAATGTTGTATTTTTGATGTACAATATTGGTTGGGAAGTACCAAAAGTCAACATCAGAACCCAACATTGAATAAACGTCGTCAAAAAGCATTTTGTTTTAACGTTGTATTTGTGTTGTAGAATATCGGTTGGGAAAATGACCAAAGTTCAATGGTCAAATTAACATCAGAACCCAACATTGATTAAATGTTGTCAAAAAGCACGTTTCAATTTTGTATTTTTGTTGTAGAATATTGGTTGGGAAAAAACAAAATTCAACGTCAGAACCTAACATTGAATAAACGTAGTCAAAAAGCATGTTGTTTCAATGTTGTATTTGTGTTGTAGAATATCGGTTGGGAAAATGACCAAAATTCAATGGTCAAATCAACGTCAG
>NC_084738.1:77353836-77408836 GCF_033978785.1 Entelurus aequoreus | reverse complement strand
ACAACGTTTACTTATAAGACCCAATGCTAACAACCTTCCCTAATCATGGTGCAAAAAAAAAGAAAGAAGTCGAACCTAAAAAAAAAACGCCAATACAACACAATTTGTGGATGTTATAAAACAACGTCCATGCAGCATAAAAAAATATCACAAACTACACCCATTTAAATCCATTTCAAAGTATGATTGGGAAAAATGCAAACACTATCTCCACAATTATTAAGCTGTTTTGTCGCTATCTTGTGGACAATGAGTAATTCAGGCCTATGACCATGTATCATGCTTTAAAAGAGCACAAGCAAGACGTTCACTTATATGACCCAATGCAAATAACCTTCCCTAGTCATGGTGCAAAAACTAAAACAAATCGAACCAACAGACATGGTCACACATAACACAAAACAACACAATTTGTGGATATTATAAAAAAATGTCCATGCACCATAAACACATCAGATTACTCCCAATTTAAATCTATTTCAAAGCATGATTGGGAAAAATGCAAAACACTATCGCCACAATTAATGAGCTGCTTTGGCACCATCTGTGGACAATAAGAGTCAGGCCTATGACCATTTATCAAGCTTTAACCAAGAACAAACACAATGTTACTTATATGACCTAATGCAAACAACCTTCCCTAGTCATGGTGCAAAAAAAAAAAAAAAAAAAATCTAACAACAAAAAATCCCAACAGACACGGTCACACATAACACTATTTGTGGATATTATAAAAAACGTCCATGGACCATAAAAACATCATAATGACACCCATTTAAATTTCAAAGCCTGATTGGGAAAAATACAAAACACTATCTCCACGATTAGTAAGCTGCTTTGTCACCATCTTGTGAACAATATGAGTAATTCAGGCCTATGACCATTTATCATGCTTTGAATGAGAACAAGCACAACGTTTACGTATATGACCCAATACAAACAACCTTCCTTAGTCATGGTGCAATTTTTTTTTTTTTAAATTGAACCAACAAAAAACGCAAACAGACATGGCCACATATAACACAATACAACACAATTTGTGGATATTAAAAAAAACAAACGTCCATGCACCATAAACAACATTAGAATTACACCCATTTAAATCCATTTCAAACTATGATTGGTAAAAATACAAAACAATATCTCCACAATTAATAAGCTGCTGTGTCACCATCTTGTGGACAATATGAGTAATTCAGGCCAATCACAATTTATCAGGCTTGACAAAGTACAAGCACAAACGTTTTACTTATATGACCTAATGCAAACAACCTTCCCTAGTCATGGTGCAAAAACAATTCTAAAAATCAAACTAACAAAAAAAAACCGCCAACAGACATACATGGTCACACATAACACAATAAAACACAATTTGTGGAATGACAAAAAAACATGCACCATGAAAACATCAGAATGACACCCATTTAAATTAATTTCAAAGCATGATTGGGAAAAATACAAAACATTATCTCCACACTTATCCATGATTAATCAAAGTCCTTGAATTATACTCTGAACAAACGCAGGTGCAGCATTTACTTAAATGGCCCAATGCAAACAACCTTCCCGAGTCATGGTGTGAAAAAAATAAAAAAAAATCTAACCAGCAAAAAATGCTAACAGACACGATCACACAACACGATACAACACAAGTTGTGGATAACACAAATTCAGGAATATATTGAATTAAATCCATTGCAAAGCATGATGGGAAAAATGCAAAACACGCTCCATGTTTGGCACATTTTAGCTGCTTCATATTATTGATAAAAAATGTAGAAGTTAAACTTTCACATACTCTTAATATCCAATTATATATACACTAAAAATAATATATTATTACAGTATGATATATATTATAGCTTTTAGGCAACCCCCATTCATCACTGGGACCACTTGGGTTGTTTTCATCCAATAAACGGAATAAATAATAATACAGTCACATAAACCATATAGAAAAAAACCAAGCACAAATAAATACAAATCAAAAAACAAAAAAAAGGACTGCTTTACGGCAACAGCCTCAGGGCAAGAAAAGTAATGTTTTGTTCTTCGTGTTCGCTCCCATTGAGCGGCGGCGAGTGGCGCTCCAAGGAAGCGTTCACGCCCCCCCCCCCCCCCCCCCCCCCCAGTCGGCCGTAAAGGAAGCAAACGTTACCTTTCATGAAGAAATATGAGCATATTTCAGCTGCTAAGCGACTTGTCCCAATAAAGAGTAAAATATATTTACCATTCTCTCTCTCCTTAAGTGTGAGTGTGGCTATTGGTCAGGCCTGATCGTGTCCACCCACGGGGGCACAATGGCTCCCCGAAGGTGAGAGCACTTACAGTGCCGCGGCGATTAGACTCCATCTTTATAGCGCCGTGGCCGCACAGCACCTGGCCCGCGTCCAGGCCTTGCGGCGCCCCGGGGAGGCCAATAAACCTGAGCCTGTATGGCGGAGGAATGAAACAGCGGCCTGGTGAGAGCGAAAGGAAACTTCCTCCGTCGGCCTGACAAGAGATGGGAGAACGCATGACATCATGGTTGAACACATGACATCATGGGAGAACGCATGACATCATGGTTGAACACATGACATCATGTGAGAACGCATGACATCATGGGAGAACGCATGACATCATGGTTAAACACATGACATCATGGTTAAACGCATGACATCATGGGAGAACACATGACATCATGGTTAAACACATGACATCATGGGAGAACACATGACATCATGGGAGAATGCCTGACATCATGGGAGAATGCATGACATCATGGGAGAACACATGACATCATGGGAGAACACATGACATCATGGGAGAACGCATGACATCATGGGAGAACGCATGACATCATGGGAGAACACATGACATCATGGGAGAATGCATGGCATCATGGGAGAACACATGACATCATGGGAGAATGCATGACATCATGGTTGAACGCATGACATCATGGGAGAACACATGACATCATGGGAGAACGCATGACATCATGGTTGAACGCATGACATCATGGGAGAACACATGACATCATGGGAGAACGCATGGCATCATGGGAGAACGCATGACATCATGGTTGAACGCATGACTTCATGGGAGAACGCATGACATCATGGGAGAACACATGACATCATGGGAGAACGCATAACATCATGGTTGAACGCATGACATCATGGGAGAACGCATGACATCATGAGAGAACGCATGACATCATGGGAGAACACATGACATCATGGTTGAACGCATGACATCATGGGAGAACGCATGTCATCATGGGAGAACACATGACATCATGGGAGAACACATGACATCATGGTTGAACACATGACATCATGGGAGAACGCATGACATCATGAGAGAACGCATGACATCATGGGAGAACGCATGACATCATGGTTGAACGCATGACATCATGGGAGAACACATGACATCATGGGAGAACGCATGGCATCATGGGAGAACACATGACATCATGGGAGAACGCATGACATCATGGTTGAACGCATGACATCATGGGAGAACGCATGACATCATGGGAGAACACATGACATCATGGGAGAACGCATAACATCATGGTTGAACGCATGACATCATGGGAGAACGCATGACATTGAGAGAGAACGCATGACATCATGGGAGAACACATGACATCATGGTTGAACGCATGACATCATGGGAGAACGCATGTCATCATGGGAGAACACATGACATCATGGGAGAACACATGACATCATGGTTGAACACATGACATCATGGGAGAACGCATGACATCATGAGAGAACGCATGACATCATGGGAGAACGCATGACATCATGGGAGAACACATGACATCATGGGAGAACGCATGACATCATGGGAGAACGCATGACAGCATGGGAGAACGCATGACATCATGGGAGAACGCATGCCATCATGGGAGAACGCATTACATCGTGGGAGAACGCATGACATCATGGGAGAACGCATTACATCATGGGAGAACGCATGACATCATGGGAGAACGCATTACATCATGGGAGAACGCATGACATCATGGGAGAACGCATGACATCATGAGAGAACGCATGACATCATGGGAGAACGCATGACATAATGGGAGAACGCATGACATCATGGGAGAACACATGACATCATGGGAGAACGCATAACATCATGGTTGAACGCATGACATCATGGGAGAACGCATGACATCATGAGAGAACGCATGACATCATGGGAGAACACATGACATCATGGGAGAACACATGACATCATGGGAGAACACATGACATCATGGTTGAACACATGACATCATGGGAGAACGCATGACATCATGAGAGAACGCATGACATCATGGGAGAACGCATGACATCATGGGAGAACACATGACATCATGGGAGAACGCATGACATCATGGGAGAACGCATGACATCATGGGAGAACGCATGACATCGTGGGAGAACGCATGCCATCATGGGAGAACGCATTACATCGTGGGAGAACGCATGACATCATGGGAGAACGCATTACATCATGGGAGAACGCATGACATCATGGGAGAACGCATTACATCATGGGAGAACGCATGACATCATGGGAGAACGCATGACATCATGAGAGAACGCATGACATCATGGGAGAACGCATGACATAATGGGAGAACGCATGACATCATGGGAGAACACATGACATCATGGGAGAACGCATAACATCATGGTTGAACGCATGACATCATGGGAGAACGCATGACATCATGAGAGAACGCATGACATCATGGGAGAACACATGACATCATGGGAGAACACATGACATCATGGGAGAACACATGACATCATGGTTGAACACATGACATCATGGGAAAACGCATGACATCATGAGAGAACGCATGACATCATGGGAGAACGCATGACATCATGGGAGAACACATGACATCATGGGAGAACGCATGACATCATGGGAGAACGCATGACATCATGGGAGAACGCATGACATCATGGGAGAACGCATGCCATCATGGGAGAACGCATTACATCGTGGGAGAACGCATGACATCATGGGAGAACGCATTACATCATGGGAGAACGCATGACATCATGGGAGAACGCATTACATCATGGGAGAACGCATGACATCATGGGAGAACGCATGACATCATGAGAGAACGCATGACATCATGGGAGAACGCATGACATCATGAGAGAACGCATGACATCATGGGAGAACGCATGGCATCATGGGAGAACGCATGACATCATGGGAGAACGCATGACATCATGAGAGAACGCATGACATCATGAGAGAACGCATGACATCATGGGAGAACGCATGACATCATGGGAGAACGCATGACATCATGGGAGAACGCATGACATCATGGGAGAACGCATGACATCATGGGAGAACGCATGACATCATGAGAGAACGCATGACATCATGAGAGAACGCATGACATCATGGGAGAACGCATGACATCATGGGAGAACGCATGACATCATGAGAGAACGCATGACATCATGGGAGAACGCATGACATCATGGGAGAACGCATGACATCATGAGAGAACGCATGACATCATGAGAGAACGCATGACATCATGGGAGAACGCATGACATCATGGGAGAACGCATGACATCATGAGAGAACGCATGACATCATGGGAGAACGCATGACATCATGGGAGAACACATGACATCATGGGAGAACGCATGACATCATGGGAGAACGCATGACATCATGAGAGAACGCATGACATCATGGGAGAACGCATGACATAATGGGAGAACGCATGACATCATGGGAGAACACATGACATCATGGGAGAACGCATAACATCATGGTTGAACGCATGACATCATGGGAGAACGCATGACATCATGAGAGAACGCATGACATCATGGGAGAACACATGACATCATGGGAGAACACATGACATCATGGGAGAACACATGACATCATGGTTGAACACATGACATCATGGGAAAACGCATGACATCATGAGAGAACGCATGACATCATGGGAGAACGCATGACATCATGGGAGAACACATGACATCATGGGAGAACGCATGACATCATGGGAGAACGCATGACATCATGGGAGAACGCATGACATCATGGGAGAACGCATGCCATCATGGGAGAACGCATTACATCGTGGGAGAACGCATGCCATCATGGGAGAACGCATTACATCGTGGGAGAACGCATGACATCATGGGAGAACGCATTACATCATGGGAGAACGCATGACATCATGGGAGAACGCATTACATCATGGGAGAACGCATGACATCATGGGAGAACGCATGACATCATGAGAGAACGCATGACATCATGGGAGAACGCATGACATCATGAGAGAACGCATGACATCATGGGAGAACGCATGGCATCATGGGAGAACGCATGACATCATGGGAGAACGCATGACATCATGAGAGAACGCATGACATCATGAGAGAACGCATGACATCATGGGAGAACGCATGACATCATGGGAGAACGCATGACATCATGGGAGAACGCATGACATCATGGGAGAACGCATGACATCATGGGAGAACGCATGACATCATGAGAGAACGCATGACATCATGAGAGAACGCATGACATCATGGGAGAACGCATGACATCATGGGAGAACGCATGACATCATGAGAGAACGCATGACATCATGGGAGAACGCATGACATCATGGGAGAACGCATGACATCATGAGAGAACGCATGACATCATGAGAGAACGCATGACATCATGGGAGAACGCATGACATCATGGGAGAACGCATGACATCATGAGAGAACGCATGACATCATGGGAGAACGCATGACATCATGGGAGAACACATGACATCATGGGAGAACGCATGACATCATGGGAGAACGCATGACATCATGAGAGAACGCATGACATCATGGGAGAACGCATGACATCATGGGGTGCTTTGCTATTTTTTACTAACCCACTGTTTAAAACATGCTAGTCAAAGATCCTCTATGTGACAGGAGTGCTGCAGTTGGTAAGCACTTGCTGCGAGAAACTTAAACACTTGTCAAAGATCCTCTATATAACAGGGGTGCTTTGCTATTTTTTACCAACCCACTGTGTAAAACATGCAAGCCAAAGATCCTCTAAGTGACAGGAGTGCTGCAGTTGGTAAGCACTTGCTGCGATCAAACTAAACACTTGTCAAAGATCCTCTATATAACAGGGGTGCTTTAGCAGCCTTTTCTACCAACCCACTGTAAAATAAATGTTAGCCAAAGATCCTTTATGTGACAGGAAGGTTGCAGTTGATAAGTTCTTAGTGCATACAAATGCAACGCTTGTCAAAGATCCTCTAGAAGCATGTCTAATATCCCCTCTATGACGCGGGTGCTTTGCTATTCTATAACAACCCGCTGTAAAACATGCCAGCCAAAGATCCTTTACATAACAGGAGTGCTTTGTTATATTTTTTAACAACCCATTGTAAAATGCTAGCCTTAGATCCTCTATATCCGTGATTCTCAAACTGTTTTCATCAAGTACCACCTCAGAAAACACTCCAAGTTCTGGTTTTAAGGACCGGAAGCAAAAATGCCAGCCAAAGATCCTTTACGTGAGAGGAGCTTTCCGCTGTTTCAAATAAGCAACGAAACAATGCTTGCCAAAGATCCTCTGTAAGACAAGAGTGCTTGGCTGTTAAGCACTTACTGCAAACACCTCAACACTCGTCAAAGATCCTCTATACGACAAGAACGCTCTACTGTTTCTACCAACCTATTGCCAAACAAATGCTGGTCAAAGATCCTCTATACCACAGGAGTGCTTTGAGACCGGCAAAGCTGCGAACACGTTCCTCCCCCAGCTCGCCATACGTCGCGGCATTCTCCATCGAGGCCTGAGTGGCGACACGCTGATCCCCATTGATCTCGTTATTGGCGGACAGAGCCGTCAACTTTGTCCGCCAATAACGAGGTCAATCGTGTCAGCCAAGGAATTCCGTTCAATTTAATTTGACTCATGTATCCTTTTTGTTTATATTCTGCTCGTCACAGCAATGCTAACAGTTAGCATGCATGCAACAAATAAATATGAGTAAAATGTGCTAAAAAAGCTAACATGCTAACAGTGCTACGCTATAATGCTAGCTAAAGGATGCTTACAGTTAACTATAGTGACATACCAAAATATATAACACTAGCATGCTAAAATGCTAACAGTTAGCATGCAGGCAACAAATAAATATGAGTAAAATGTGCTAAAAAAGCTAACAGGCTAAGAGTGCTACGCTATAATGCTAGCTATAGCATGCTTACAGTTAACTATAGTGACATACCAAAATATATAACACTAGCATGCTAAAATGCTGACCGTTAGCATGCAGGCAACAAATAAATATGAGTAAAATGTGCTAAAAAAGCTAACATGCTAACAGTGCTACGCTATAATGCTAGCTATAGCAGGCTTACAGTTAACTATAGTGACATACCAAAATATATAACACTAGCATGCTAAAATGCTAACAGTTAGCATGCAGGCAACAAATAAATATGAGTAAAATGTGCTAAAAAAGCTAACATGCTAACAGTGCTACGATATAATGCTAGCTATAGCATGCTTACAGTTAACTATAGTGACATACCAAAATATATAACACTAGCATGCTAAAATGCTAACAGTTAGCATGCAGGCAACAAATAAATATGAGTAAAATGTGCTAAAAAAGCTAACATGCTAACAGTGCTACGATATAATGCTGGCTATAGCATGCTTACAGTTAACTATAGTGACATACCAAAATATATAACACTAGCATGCTAAAATGCTGACAGTTAGCATGCAGGCAACAAAAAAATATGAGTAAAATGTGCTAAAAAAGCTAACATGCTAACAGTGCTACGCTATAATGCTAGCTATAGCATGCTTACAGTTAACTATAGTGACATACCAAAATATATAACACTAGCACGCTAAAATGCTAACAGTTAGCATGCAGGCAATAAAAAAATATGAGTAAAATGTGCTAAAAAAGCTAACATGCTAAGAGTGCTACGCTATAATGCTAGCTATAGCAGGCTTACAGTTAACTATAGTGACATACCAAAATATATAACACTAGCATGCTAAAATGCTAACAGTTAGCATGCAGGCAACAAAAAAATATGAGTAAAATGTGCTAAAAAAGCTAACATGCTAAGAGTGCTACGCTATAGTGCTAGTTATAGCATGCTTACAGGTAACTATAGTGACATACCAAAATATATAACACTAGCATGCTAAAATGCTAACAGTTAGCATGCAGGCAACAAAAAAAATGAGTAAAACGTGCTAAAAAACCTAACATGCTAAGAGTGCTACGCTATAATGCTAGCTATAGCATGCTTACAGTTAACTATAGTGACATACCAAAATATATAACACTAGCATGCTAAAATGCTGACCGTTAGCATGCAGGCAACAAATAAATATGAGTAAAATGTGCTAAAAAAGCTAACATGCTAAGAGTGCTACGCTATAATGCTAGCTATGGCATGCTTACTAACGTGACATACCATAATATTAACACTGACACGATACTTTCAATACGAAATATCCCTTTTTTCCCCCCCCCGCCATGACCTTTTTAAAGCCCGGCACAGGCGGCAGAGCTTCGGGCGTTGACAGGAGAGTCCCACGGTCCCCGGCGCTGACATTTGGACCCGGGCGACTCATGACGCCATGACCGAGGACTTTGCATTGATTTCCAATTGACATGTGAGCGGCGAACCCGGGCAGCCGGGTCAAACTGCAGTACAGTACGAAGTACAGTAAGCTGGGAATCTTTACGGGAAACCTGCCCTCTGGGGAGGAAACTTAAACGGGGAGAAACGTGGGGGGGGGGGGGGGGGGGACATGGATTTGCCATTAAGATTTCAAAATAAAAGAGATGTGTTCAGGTTTGCATTAATATCTAAAAAGTAACAACATTTATCTACGGGTGTTGTTGATGTTTAGACGTTGGTGTTAAGTTTTTTTTTTTTTTTTTTAAACCTTAAATCTGAAGATCAACTCTTGATCTAGCCGTCAATATAAAGTTAGATTTTTTTTTAGTAGTCTGTCAAAAGAGCATAGCGCTCCTGTCGTATTAAGGATCTTCGACTCTGTAAAACCAGCAGAGCGCTCCTGTCGTAAAACCATCTTTGGTTAGCACGTTTTATTTTATTTTTATCAAAACCCTTAATAACAGCATAGCGCTCCTGTCATTTGGAGGATCTTTGATTAGCGCGTTTTTTTTTGTTTTGTTTTTTTTTTGGTAAATGTTCCTGAATAGCAGCATAGCATCCTCTTATAGAGATGATCTTTGATTTGCATTATTTTCAGTAGTCTGTAAAAACAGCAGAGCGCTCCGGTTAAATAAAATATTTTTGATTAGCACTTTTTCTCGTAGAAGCCCTAAATACCAGCATCGCGCCCCTTTGATATAGATGATCTTTGACCTTTGACTAGCATATTTTTTCCAGCAGCCTGTAATAAAAGCATAACGCTCCTGTCATGTACAAGATCTTTGACTCGCATTTTTCCCAGTAGACTTTAAAAACTGCAGAACACTCCTGATAAATAAACAATCTTTGACGAGCATTATTTACCGTAGTCTGTAAAAAACAGCATAGTTCTCCCGTCACATAGATGATCTTTGATTAGCGCTTTTTTTTTTTTTTGTGGTAGAAGTTCCTGAATAACAGCATATCGTCCCTGTTTAATAGATGATCTTTGACATTTGAGAATTTCTTTCAGTCGACTTCAGAAACTGCGAAACTGAACTCTGTATAACACAAAGTTGTGTGATAACTTAGATACAATTATTCTGACATATTCTCATTATTATTGTATATATTTTTTTTGTACTGATTTTTGAATATGATAAATATATTTAAAATCGGAACGAATAAAAATCGGGATTTGGATGCGAATCGATATTTTTGTGCGCACCTCTAAATATTGGCCACTTACGGGTATTGTCGTGTCTGGCGGCCCATGTAATGGTCTGGCGTTGTGGGTCGCACAACAACACAACAACAACACAACACCGGTGTAGTGCATTGTTGGGGTGTGCGAGGCGCCACCTGGAGGATTACCGCCGTCCTCAGAAGTGGACCTCTTTCTTTCAGGGGCTAATCTGGTTACACGACGGCACCATTGTTAGCTCGTGTTGGCGTTTTCACCGGATTACCTTTTTGTGTTTTTTGTTCTTTTTGTTTTGGTTTTTTTCCTCCAAGTAAGCAAATCCGAGCGGGATTAATGCCGTGTAATTGTGTGCACGTGTCGAGGAACAGCGCGGTGAACTTCAACGACGTAGGCAGACGCATAGTCGGCGAATTAACGGATTGATATACACACACACACACACACACACACACACACACACACACACACACACACACACACACACACACACACACACACACACACACACACACACACACACACACACACACACACACACACACACACACACACACACACACACACACACACACACACACACACACACACACACACACACACACACACACACACACACACACACACACACACACACGGCTCAGTGCAGCAGTTTGTAATTAATTGGATGAAAAAGCAGCATATTGATTTTCCAATGACATGGACTCAAGAGTTTCAAGATCACAAGGCAGAACTGTGTTTGTGTGTGTGTGTGTGTGTGTGTGCGTGTGTGTGTGTGTGTGTGTGTGTGTGTGTGTGTGTGTGTTCTTGTACTTCTGTCTTTCTTGAGACATGAAGAAGGGAAAGTATCTTCCATATGAGGAGGTGTGAACAAGTGATGACATAAATCAATAACATTGCATCTAATAGACAATGTCTCATTTGGTGACATCTATCAAAATGAGGGTGGTCCCAAAAAGGAGGGATTTGTCACATTGACTGTGTGTCAACATATGAAATAACAAGTGTGTGTCAAAATTTGAAGCGCTCGCCCTCTGGTCAACATGTGAAATAACGAGTGTTTGTCAAAATTTGAAGTGCTCCCCCTCTGGTCAACATGTGAAATAACAAGTGTGTGTCAAAATTTGAAGTGCTCCTCATCTGGTCAACATATGAAATAACAAGTGCGTGTAAGAAATTGAAATGCGTCCCCTTTGGTCAAAATGAATAAAACCAATGCAATACATATGAATATCGGGACATAACTTGGAGTAAATAATTAAGATTAAAAAACAATAAAAAAAATATAAAAATAAAAAAAATAAAAAAAATAAATAAATAAAAACTTAAGTTTTTTATATTCGCATTGTATCTATATATTATTAATGTTGTAAATACAAATATTTATATATATATATATAGAAAGGGTGTTCCTAAAGACGTAGGCATTTTTTGGCGGTCTCAAGGAAAAGTATCTTCCATATGAGGAGGTGTGAACAAGTGATGACATAAATCAATAACATTGCATCTAATAGACAATGTCTCATTTGCACCCCTGCTGGTGACATCTATCAAAATGAGGGTGGTCCAAAAAAGGAGGGATTTGTCAAATTGACTGTGTGTCAACATATGAAATAACAAGTGTGTGTCAAAATTTGAAGCGCTCGCCCTCTTGTCAACATGTGAAATAACAAGTGTTTGTCAAAATTTGAAGTGCTCCCCCTCTGGTCAACATATGAAATAACAAGTGTTTGTCAAAATTGGAAGTGCTCCCCATCTGGTCAACATATGAAATAACAAGTGTGTGTAAGAAATTGAAATGCGTCCCCTTTGGTCAAAATTAATGAAACCAATGCAATAAATATGTATATCGGGACATAACTTGAAGTAAATAATTAAGATTAAAAAACAATGCAAAATAAAAATAAAAAAATAAAAATAAATAAATAAATAAAAATTTACGTTTTTTTATTTGCATAGTATGTATATATTATTAATGTTGTAAATACAAATATTTTTATATTTATAGAAAGGGTGTTCCTAAAGACGTAGGCATTTTTTGGCGGTCTCAAGGAAAAGTATCTTCCATATGAGGAGGTGTGAACAAGTGATGACATAAATCAATAACATTGCATCTAATAGACAATGTCTCATTTGCACCCCTGCTGGTGACATCTATCAAAATGAGGGTGGTCCCAAAAAGGAGGGATTTTTCACATTGACTGTGTGTCAACATATGAAATAACAAGTGTGTGTCAAAATTTGAAGCGCTCGCCCTCTGGTCAACATGTGAAATAACAAGTGTTTGTCAAAATTTGAAGCGCTCCCCCTCTGGTCAACATATGAAATAACAAGTGTGTGTCAAAATTTGAAGTGCTCCCCATCTGGTCAACATATGAAATAACAAGTGTGTGTAAGAAATTGAAATGCGTCCCCTTTGGTCAAAATTAATAAAACCAATACAATCAATACGTATATCGGGACATAACTTGAAGTAAATAATTAAGATTAAAAAACAATAAAAAAATAAAAAAAAATAAAATAAATAAATAAATAAATAAATAAAAACGTACGTTTTTTATATTTGCATAGTATGTATGTATTATTAATGTTGTAAATACAAATATTTATATATATAGAAAGGGTGTTCCTAAAGACGTAGGCATTTTTTGGCGGTCTCTAGGAAAAGTATCTTCCATATGAGGAGGTGTGAACAAGTGATGACATAAATCAATAACATTGCATCTAATAGACAATGTCTCATTTGCACCCCTGCTGGTGACATCTATCAAAATGAGGGTGGTCCCAAAAAGGAGGGATTCGTCACATTGACTGTTTGTCAACATATGAAATAACAAGTGTGTGTCAAAATTTGAAGCGCTCGCCCTCTGGTCAACATGTGAAATAACAAGTGTTTGTCAAAATTTGAAGTGCTCCCCCTCTGGTCAACATATGAAATAACAAGTGTTTGTCAAAATTGGAAGTGCTCCCCATCTGGTCAACATATGAAATAACAAGTGTGTGTAAGAAATTGAAATGCGTCCCCTTTGGTCAAAATTAATGAAACCAATGCGATAAATATGTATATCGGGACATAACTTGAAGTAAATAATTAAGATTAAAAAACAATAAAAAAATAAATAAAAAATAAATAAATAAAAATAAATAAATAAATAAATAAATAAAAACTTACGTTTTTTATATTTGCATAGTATGTATGTATTATTAATGTTGTAAATACAAATATTTATATATATAGAAAGGGTGTTCCTAAAGACGTAGGCATTTTTTGGCGGTCTCAAGGAAAAGTATCTTCCATATGAGGAGGTGTGAACAAGTGATGACATAAATCAATAACATTGCATCTAATAGACAATGTCTCATTTGCACCCCTGCTGGTGACATCCATCAAAATGAGGGTGGTCCCAAAAAGGAGGGATGTTTCACATTGACTGTGTGTCGCTTTTAAAAGGGCTCCCCCTCTGGTCAACATATGAAATAACAAGTGTGTGTAAGAAATCGAGATTCACCCCCTTGGGCCAAAATTAATACAAAATATAAAATAAATATGTATATAGAGACACACTGTAATAACTTGAAGTAAATAATGAAGACTAAAAAACAATTACAAGCAAACAATTCTACAACAACACAAAATAACTAAAAGCTTAACTTTTTTATATTTGCATAGTATTTATTTATTATTAATGTTGTAAATACACATCTTTATATATCTAGAAAGGCTGGTCCTAAAGAGGGAGGCATTTTTCTCAGGTCTCAAGAAGGTAAGAAATACAAGAATGTGTGTGTGTGTGTGTGTGTGTGTGTGTGTGTGTGTGTGTGTGTGTGTGTGTGTGTGTGTGTGTGTGTGTGTGTGTGTTTGTGTGTATACATGTATAGAAAGGGTGGTCCTAAAGAGGGAGGCATTTTTCTCTGGTCTGAAGAAGGTAACAAATACAAGAATGTGTGCGTGTACGTGTGTGTGTGTGTCTGTTTGTGAGTGTGTGTGTGTGTATGTGTGTGTGTGTGTGTTGCTGTAATGTATGCCAGTTATCTGGGACAACCATCCTTCATGTCCATGTTTGGTCTCATGAAAAGCAGGTCTCAGCAGGAGTGTACAAAAGACCGCCATGTCCGTATAAAGACCTGCCTACACACACACACACACACACACACACACACACACACACACACACACACACACACACACACACACACACACACACACACACACACACACACACACACACACACACACACACACACACACACACACACACACACACACACGTTTCTTAAGATAAACACACGCGCACACCCGAACGGCATCCGCTTTAACAACAGCAGCCGCATTGTTGTGTGTTCCGGAAGGTATTTTAACGAGATCACGTGACGCCTCGACCCCAACGCGGCGCTGAAGGTCGGCGGGTCACATGTCACAACTGAAATATCTGTTCGGACAAACAACGACAAAAGGAGGACACGGAACCAGTTTTTGAGGATTTAATTCATTCTGAACACTCGTAAGGTGTAGAGTAAACCCTTCTTTGTGGCTGTTAATTGGTTCCAGGCCTGTTTGTGGTCAATGAACTACTGATAATAAATGAATAAATAACATTATGAGAGCAGGAAGTAACACCTTTCATCCAATATAGTAACACTTCCTGAGGCTGAGCCAATCAGTGGCCACGATACTACATAGTGACTAATACTACTGTAATGTTGTCCTTTTTTACTTCATTTAGCCATTTTGTTTTAGGTTTTATTCAGCCCCAAAATACAGAGAGCAGTGTTTTTCCACTGGTGGTACACAAGCGCCATCTAGTGGAGTGGTGCCCAAACTAGGGCCCGAGGGCCACTTCACGACACGTGTTCAATAGACAACGGTGGTAAGCCGTGTATTCGTATTATAGAGTTGCTATTTTGTCGCCATTTGGTGGGCAACAAAATGACCTCAACCATAAATTATACTTGCATTCACAGCATTCACTTATATGACCCAATCCAAACAACCTTCCCTAGTCATGGTGCAGGAAAAAACGAACAAAGAGTAAATATATCAGTATATATCATATACTGTATATGTAATATGTAAATAATACATATGTTATATTTTATATCGCTACTACGGTACATTTTTAGTCTACTTTATACCTGCATTATCCTTTCCATCCTTACACTTTCCATCCTTTGTAACTGAGCTACTGTGTGGAACAATTTCCCTTGTGGATCATTTAAAGTTGTTCTAATGTCTAAACAGACACGGTCACACATAACACAACCTGCTCACTGAACTTTTTGGACGTTATACTTGTATGACCCAATCCAAACAACCTTCCCTAGTCATGGTGCAGAAAAAACTAACACAAAGTAAACAGATGTGGTTACAAGTAACACAACCTGCTCACTGAACTTTGTGGATGTTATACTTGTATGACCCAATCCAAACAGCCTTCCCTAGTCATGGGGCAGAAACAAAATAACAAAAAGTAAACAGACACGGTCACACGTAACACAACCTGCTCATTGAACTTTGTGGACGTCATATTTGTATGACCCAATCCAAACAACCTTCCCTAGTCATGGGGCAGAAAAAAACTAACACAAAGTAAACAGACATGATCACACGTAACACAACCTGCTCACTGAACTTTGTGGATGTTATACTTGTATGACCCAATCCAAACAACCTTCCCTAGTCATGGTGCAGAAAAAAACTAACACAAAGTAAACAGACATGGTCACACGTTACACAACCTGCTCATTGAACTTTGTGGATGTTATATTTGTATGACCCAATCCAAACAACCTTCCCTAGTCATGGGGCAGAAAAAAACTAACACAACAGTAAACAGATGTGGTTACAAGTAACACAACCTGCTCACTGAACTTTGTGGATGTTTTACTTGTATGACCCAATCCAAACAACCTTCCCTAGTCATGGTGCAGGAAAAAACTAACACAAATTAAACAGACATGGCCACACGTGACACAACCTGTTCACTGAACTTGGTGGATGTTATACTTGTATGACCCAATCCAAACAACCTTCCCTAGTCATGGGGCAGAAAAAAACTAACACAAAAGTAAACAGATGTGGTTACAAGTAACACAACCTGCTCACTGAACTTTGTGATGTTATACTTGTATGACCCAATCCAAACAGCCTTCCCTAGTCATGATGCAGAAAAAAACTAACACAAAAGTAACACAACCTGCTCACTGAACTTTGTGATGTTATACTTGTATGACCCAATCCAAACAGCCTTCCCTAGTCATGATGCAGAAAAAAACTAACACAAAAGTAACACAACCTGCTCACTGAACTTTGTGATGTTATACTTGTATGACCCAATCCAAACAACCTTCCCTAGTCATGGTGCATAAAATACTAACACAAAGTAAACAGACATGGTCACACGTAACACAACCTGCTCACTGAACTTGGTGGATGTTATACTTGTATGACCCAATCCAAACAACCTTCCCTAGTCATGGTGCAGGAAAAAACTAACACAAATTAAACAGACATGGCCACACGTGACACAACCTGTTCACTGAACTTGGTGGATGTTATACTTGTATGACCCAATCCAAACAACCTTCCCTAGTCATGGGGCAGAAAAAAACTAACACAAAAGTAAACAGATGTGGTTACAAGTAACACAACCTGCTCACTGAACTTTGTGATGTTATACTTGTATGACCCAATCCAAACAGCCTTCCCTAGTCATGATGCAGAAAAAAACTAACACAAAAGTAACACAACCTGCTCACTGAACTTTGTGATGTTATACTTGTATGACCCAATCCAAACAGCCTTCCCTAGTCATGATGCAGAAAAAAACTAACACAAAAGTAACACAACCTGCTCACTGAACTTTGTGATGTTATACTTGTATGACCCAATCCAAACAACCTTCCCTAGTCATGGTGCATAAAATACTAACACAAAGTAAACAGACATGGTCACACGTGACACAACCTGCTCACTGAACTTTGTGGATGTTATACTTGTATGACCCAATCCAAACAACCTTCCCTAGTCATGGGACAGAAAAAAACTAACACAAAATTAAAACAGATGTGGTCCTGTGATAGAGATGATCTTTGGCAAGCTTTTTTGGTTTTTGAAGTGGGTCTGTAAAAACTGCAGATAATTCCTGTTGCTATATAGATGATCTTTGACTAGTGATTTTGGTAAGAGACCAGTGTAAACAAAGTGATATATCTGTAACAAATAGACAATCTTTGACTAGTCAGTAAAGAAAGCAGCACTCCGTTTATATTAGATTATCTTTAACTAGCATTTTTTTCAATATAATTTTTAAAACAGCCGGCCACTCCTGGGATAGAGATGATCTTTGGCAAGCTTTTTTTGTTTACAGTAGGTAGGTCCGTAAACATGGCAGATTACTCCTGTTATATGTATGATCTTTGACTAGTGTTTTTTTTCCAGAGGTCTGTACAGCAAAGGACTCCTGTCATAGAGAGGATCTTTGACTAGTGCTATGTGTAGAAAAGTCCATAACAACAGCATAAGCACTCCTGTTACATAGATGATCTTTGCATAGTATTATTATTATTATTATTTTTGAAGTAGCAGCAGCAAATCGTTCCTGTCACATAGAGGATCTTTGACTGAATAACAGCTTAGCGCCCCTGTTATATAGATGATCTTTGACGAGCATTTCTTCCAGTAGACTTTAGAAACTGCGAAACATTTCAGATAAATACATGATCTTTGACTCGCACTATTTTCAGGTGTCTGTAAAAATGGGAGAACACTTGTTCATGTAGAGGATCTTTGACTTGAGTTATGTGTAATAAAGTCCATAAAAACAGCAAAGTACTCCTGTTACATAGATGATCTTTGCATAGTATTTTTTTTTTTGTGTAGCAGCAGATTGCTCCTGTCACATAGAGAATCTTTGACTAGTGCAATGTGTAGTAAAGTCCATAAAGTCAGCAAATCAGTCCTGTTACATAGATGATCTTTGCATAGTATTATTATTATTATTTTTGCAGCAGCAGCAGCTCGCTCCTGTCACATATAGAATCTTTGATTAGCGCTCTTTTTTGTTGAAGAAGTTCCTGAATAACAGCATTGCTTCCCTGTTGTATAGATGATCTTTGACGAGCATTTTTTTTTCAGTAGATTTTAGAAACTGCGAAACAGTCCAGATAAATACATGATCTTTGACTCACACTATTTTCAGGTGTCTGTAAAAATGGTAGAATACTTGTGCATATATAGGATCTTTGACTAGAGTTCTGTGTAATAAAGTCCATGAAAACAACAAAGCACTTCTGTTAGATATATGATCTTTGCATTGTATTATTATTATTGCAGCAGCAGCGGATCGCTCCTTTCACATAGAGGATCTTTGATTGGCGCTTTTTTTTGTTGTAGAAGTTCCTGAATAACAGCATGGCACCCCCTGTTATATAGATGATCTTTGACAAGCATTTCTTTCAGTAGATTTTAGAAACTGCGAAACAGTCCAGATAAATACATGATCTTTGACTCACACTATTTTCAGGTGTCTGTAAAAATGGTAGAATACTTGTTCATATAGAGGATCTTTGACTAGAGTTCTGTGTAATAAAGTCCATAAAAACAGCAACGCACTCCTGTTAGATATATGATCTTTGCATTGTATTATTATTATTGCAGCAGCAGCGGATCGTTCCTTTCACATAGAGGATCTTTGATTGGCGCTTTTTTTGTTGTAGAAGTTCCTGAATAACAGCATTTCTTTCAGTAGAACTGCAAAACAGTCCAGATAAATACATGATCTTTGACGAGCACTATTTTCAGGTGTCTGTAAACATGGTGGGAGAACACTTGTTCATATAGAGGATCTTTGACTAGAGTTATGTGTAATAAAGTCCATAAAAACAGCAACGCACTCCTGTTAGATATATGATCTTTGCATTGTATTTTTTTTTTGTAGCAGCAGATTGCTCTTGTCACATAGAGGATCTTTGACTAGTGTTATGTGTAATAAAGTCCATAAAAAACAGTAAAGCACTCCTGTTTCATAGAACATCTTTGCATAGTATTAGAATTGTTATTGCAGCATCAGCAGATCGCTCCTTTCCCATAGAGGATCTTTGATTGGCACTTTTTTGTTGTAGAAGTTCCTGAATAACAGCATGACACCCCTGTTATATAGATGATCTCTGACAAGCATTTATATCAGTAGACTTTAGAAACTGCAAAACACTCCAGATAAATACATGATCTTTGACTCGCACTACTTTCAGGTGTCTGTAAAAATGGTGGGAGAACACTTGTTCATATAGAGGATCTTTGACTAGAGTTATGTGTAATAAAGTCGATAAAAACAGCAAAGCACTCCTGTTAGATATATGATCTTTGCATTGTATTATTATTATTGCAGCAGCAGCGGATCGCTCCTTTCACATAGAGGATCTTTGATTGGCACTTTTTTTGTTGTAGAAGTTCCTGAATAACAGCATGGCACCCCTGTTAAATAGATGATCTTTGACGAGCATTTCTTTCAGTAGAACTGCAAAACAGTCCAGATAAATACATGATCTTTGACGAGCACTATTTTCAGGTGTCTGTAAAAATGGTGGGAGAACACTTGTTCATATAGAGGATCTTTGACTAGAGTTATGTGTAATAAAGTCCATGAAAACAACAAAGCACTCCTGTTAGATATATGATCCATGCATTGTATTATTATTATTGCAGCAGCAGCGGATCGCTCCTTTCACATAGAGGATCTTTGATTGGCGCTTTTTTTGTTGTAGAAGTTCCTGAATAACCGCATGGCACCCCCTGTTATATAGATGATCTTTGACGAGCATTTCTTTCAGTAGAACTGCAAAACAGTCCAGATAAATACATGATCTTTGACGAGCACTATTTTCAGGTGTCTGTAAAAATGGTTGGAGAACACTTGTTCATATAGAGGATCTTTGACTAGAGTTATGTGTAATAAAGTCCATGAAAACAACAAAGCACTCCTGTTACATAGATGATCTTTGCATGGTATTATTATTATTATTATTTTTGAAGTAGCAGCAGCAAATCGTTCCTGTCACATAGAGGATCTTTGACTGAATAACAGCTTAGCGCCCCTGTTATATAGATGATCTTTGACGAGCATTTCTTCCAGTAGACTTTAGAAACTGCGAAACATTTCAGATAAATACATGATCTTTGACTCGCACTATTTTCAGGTGTCTGTAAAAATGGGAGAACACTTGTTCATGTAGAGGATCTTTGACTTGAGTTATGTGTAATAAAGTCCATAAAAACAGCAAAGTACTCCTGTTACATAGATGATCTTTGCATAGTATTTTTTTTTTTGTGTAGCAGCAGATTGCTCCTGTCACATAGAGAATCTTTGACTAGTGCAATGTGTAGTAAAGTCCATAAAGTCAGCAAATCAGTCCTGTTACATAGATGATCTTTGCATAGTATTATTATTATTATTTTTGCAGCAGCAGCAGCTCGCTCCTGTCACATATAGAATCTTTGATTAGCGCTCTTTTTTGTTGAAGAAGTTCCTGAATAACAGCATTGCTTCCCTGTTGTATAGATGATCTTTGACGAGCATTTTTTTTTCAGTAGATTTTAGAAACTGCGAAACAGTCCAGATAAATACATGATCTTTGACTCACACTATTTTCAGGTGTCTGTAAAAATGGTAGAATACTTGTGCATATATAGGATCTTTGACTAGAGTTCTGTGTAATAAAGTCCATGAAAACAACAAAGCACTTCTGTTAGATATATGATCTTTGCATTGTATTATTATTATTGCAGCAGCAGCGGATCGCTCCTTTCACATAGAGGATCTTTGATTGGCGCTTTTTTTTGTTGTAGAAGTTCCTGAATAACAGCATGGCACCCCCTGTTATATAGATGATCTTTGACAAGCATTTCTTTCAGTAGATTTTAGAAACTGCGAAACAGTCCAGATAAATACATGATCTTTGACTCACACTATTTTCAGGTGTCTGTAAAAATGGTAGAATACTTGTTCATATAGAGGATCTTTGACTAGAGTTCTGTGTAATAAAGTCCATAAAAACAGCAACGCACTCCTGTTAGATATATGATCTTTGCATTGTATTATTATTATTGCAGCAGCAGCGGATCGTTCCTTTCACATAGAGGATCTTTGATTGGCGCTTTTTTTGTTGTAGAAGTTCCTGAATAACAGCATTTCTTTCAGTAGAACTGCAAAACAGTCCAGATAAATACATGATCTTTGACGAGCACTATTTTCAGGTGTCTGTAAACATGGTGGGAGAACACTTGTTCATATAGAGGATCTTTGACTAGAGTTATGTGTAATAAAGTCCATAAAAACAGCAACGCACTCCTGTTAGATATATGATCTTTGCATTGTATTTTTTTTTTGTAGCAGCAGATTGCTCTTGTCACATAGAGGATCTTTGACTAGTGTTATGTGTAATAAAGTCCATAAAAAACAGTAAAGCACTCCTGTTTCATAGAACATCTTTGCATAGTATTAGAATTGTTATTGCAGCATCAGCAGATCGCTCCTTTCCCATAGAGGATCTTTGATTGGCACTTTTTTGTTGTAGAAGTTCCTGAATAACAGCATGACACCCCTGTTATATAGATGATCTCTGACAAGCATTTATATCAGTAGACTTTAGAAACTGCAAAACACTCCAGATAAATACATGATCTTTGACTCGCACTACTTTCAGGTGTCTGTAAAAATGGTGGGAGAACACTTGTTCATATAGAGGATCTTTGACTAGAGTTATGTGTAATAAAGTCGATAAAAACAGCAAAGCACTCCTGTTAGATATATGATCTTTGCATTGTATTATTATTATTGCAGCAGCAGCGGATCGCTCCTTTCACATAGAGGATCTTTGATTGGCACTTTTTTTGTTGTAGAAGTTCCTGAATAACAGCATGGCACCCCTGTTAAATAGATGATCTTTGACGAGCATTTCTTTCAGTAGAACTGCAAAACAGTCCAGATAAATACATGATCTTTGACGAGCACTATTTTCAGGTGTCTGTAAAAATGGTGGGAGAACACTTGTTCATATAGAGGATCTTTGACTAGAGTTATGTGTAATAAAGTCCATGAAAACAACAAAGCACTCCTGTTAGATATATGATCCATGCATTGTATTATTATTATTGCAGCAGCAGCGGATCGCTCCTTTCACATAGAGGATCTTTGATTGGCGCTTTTTTTGTTGTAGAAGTTCCTGAATAACCGCATGGCACCCCCTGTTATATAGATGATCTTTGACGAGCATTTCTTTCAGTAGAACTGCAAAACAGTCCAGATAAATACATGATCTTTGACGAGCACTATTTTCAGGTGTCTGTAAAAATGGTTGGAGAACACTTGTTCATATAGAGGATCTTTGACTAGAGTTATGTGTAATAAAGTCCATGAAAACAACAAAGCACTCCTGTTAGATATATGATCTTTGCATTGTATTTTTTTTTTTTTTTTTTTTTTTTGTAGCAGCAGATTGCTCCTGTCACATAGAGGATCTTTGACTAGTGTTATGTGTAATAAAGTCCATAAAAAACAGTAAAGCACTCCTGTTTCATAGATAATCTTTGCATAGTATTAGTATTGCTATTGCAGCATCAGCAGATCGCTCCTTTCACATAGAGGATCTTTGATTGGCACTTTTTTGTTGTACAAGTTCCTGAATAACAGCATGCCACCCCTGTTATATAGATGATCTCTGACAAGCATTTATATCAGTAGACTTTAGAAACTGCAAAACACTCCAGATAAATACATGATCTTTGACTCGCACTACTTTCAGGTGTCTGTAAAAATGGTAGAACACTTGTTCATATAGAGGATCTTTGACTAGAGCTATGTGTAATAAAGTCCATAAAAACAGCAAAGCACTCCTGTTAGATATATGATCTTTGCATTGTATTATTATTATTGCAGCAGCAGCGGATCGCTCCTTTCACATAGAGGATCTTTGATTGGCGCTTTTTTTGTTGTAGAAGTTCCTGAATAACAGCATGGCACCCCCTGTTGTATAGATGATCTTTGACGAGCATTTCTTTCAGTAGAACTGCAAAACAGTCCAGATAAATACATGATCTTTGACGAGCACTATTTTCAGGTGTCTGTAAAAATGGTGGGAGAACACTTGTTCATATAGAGGATCTTTGACTAGAGTTATGTGTAATAAAGTCCATAAAAACAGCAACGCACTCCTGTTAGATGTATGATCTTTGCATTGTATTTTTTTTTTTTTTTTTTGTAGCAGCAGATTGCTCCTGTCACATAGAGAATCTTTGACTAGTGTTATGTGTAATAAAGTCCATAAAAACAGTACAGCACTCCTGTTTCATAGATCATCTTTGCATAGTATTAGTATTATTATTGCAGCATCAGCAGATCGCTCCTTTCCCATAGAGGATCTTTGATTGGCACTTTTTTGTTGTAGAAGTTCCTGAATAACAGCATGACACCCCTGTTATATAGATGATCTCTGACGAGCATTTATATCAGTAGACTTTAGAAACTGCAAAACACTCCAGATAAATACATGATCTTTGACTCGCACTACTTTCAGGTGTCTGTAAAAATGGTAGAACACTTGTTCATATAGAGGATCTTTGACTAGAGCTACGTGTAATAAAGTCCATAAAAACAGCAAAGCACTCCTGTTAGATATATGATCTTTGCATTGTATTTTTTTTTTTTTTTTTTTTTTTTGTAGCAGCAGATTGCTCCTGTCACATAGAGGATCTTTGACTAGTGTTATGTGTAATAAAGTCCATAAAAAACAGTACAGCACTCCTGTTTCATAGAACATCTTTGCATAGTATTAGTATTGTTATTGCAGCATCAGCAGATCGCTCCTTTCCCATAGAGGATCTTTGATTGGCACTTTTTTGTTGTAGAAGTTCCTGAATAACAGCATGACACCCCTGTTATATAGATGATCTTTGACAAGCATTTATATCAGTAGACTTTAGAAACCGCAAAACACTCCAGATAAATACATGATCTTTGACTCGGACTACTTTCAGGTGTCTGTAAAAATGGTAGAACACTTGTTCATATAGAGGATCTTTGACTAGAGTTATGTGTAATAAAGTCCATAAAAACAGCAAAGCACTCCTGTTAGATATATGATCTTTGCATTGTATTATTATTATTGCAGCAGCAGCGGATCGCTCCTTTCACATAGAGGATCTTTGATTGGCGCTTTTTTTGTTGTAGAAGTTCCTGAATAACAGCATGGCACCCCCTGTTGTATAGATGATCTTTGACGAGCATTTCTTTCAGTAGAACTGCAAAACAGTCCAGATAAATACATGATCTTTGACGAGCACTATTTTCAGGTGTCTGTAAAAATGGTGGGAGAACACTTGTTCATATAGAGGATCTTTGACTAGAGCTATGTGTAATAAAGTCCATAAAAACAGCAAAGCACTCCTGTTAGATATATGATCTTTGCATTGTATTTTTTTTTTTTTTTTTTTTTTTTGTATTAGCAGATCGCTCGTGTCACATAGAGGATCTTTGACTAGTGTTATGTGTAATAAAGTCCATAAAAAAACAGTAAACCACTCCTGTTTCATAAATCATCTTTGCATAGTATTAGTATTACTTTAATCTTCATCTTAATCTTAATTATTGCAGCATCAGCAGATCGCTCCTTTCCCATAGAGGATCTTTGAATGGCACTTTTTTGTTGTAGAAGTTCCTGAATAACAGCATGCCACCCCTGTTATATAGATGATCTTTGACAAGCATTTATATCAGTAGACTTTAGAAACCGCAAAACACTCCAGATAAATACATGATCTTTGACTCGCACTACTTTCAGGTGTCTGTAAAAATGGTAGAACCCTTGTTCATATAGAGGATCTTTGACTAGAGCTATGTGTAATAAAGTCCATAAAAACAGCAAAGCACTCCTGATAGATATATGATCTTTGCATTGTATTTTTTTTTTTTTTGTAGCAGCAGATTGCTCCTGTCACATAGAGGATCTTTGACTTTTGTTATGTGTAATAAAGTCCATAAAAAAACAGTAAAGCACTCCTGTTTCATAGATCATCTTTGCATAGTATTAGTATTACTTTAATCTTAATCTTAATCTTAATTATTGCAGCATCAGCAGATCGCTCCTTTCACATAGAGGATCTTTGATTGACACTTTTTTGTTGTAGTAGTTCCTGAATAACAGCATGACACCCCTGTTATATAGATGATCTCTGACAAGCATTTATATCAGTAGACTTTAGAAACTGCAAAACAGTCCAGATAAATACATGATCTTTGACTCGCACTACTTTCAGGTGTCTGTAAAAATGGTGGGAGAACATTTGTTCATATAGAGGATCTTTGACTAGAGCTATGTGTAATAAAGTCCATAAAAACAGCAAAGCACTCCTGTTAGATATATGATCTTTGCATTGTATTATTATTATTATTGCAGCAGCAGCGGATCGCTCCTTTCACATAGAGGATCTTTGATTGGTGCTTTTTTTTGTTGTAGAAGTTCCTGAATAACCGCATGGCACCCCCTGTTATATAGATGATCTTTGACGAGCATTTCTTTCAGTAGATTTTAGAAACAGCAAAACAGTCCAGATAAATACATGATCTTTGACGAGCACTATTTTCAGGTGTCTGTAAAAATGGTAGAACACTTGTTCATATAGAGGATCTTTGACTAGAGTTATGTGTAATAAAGTCCATAAAAACAGCAAAGCACTCCTGTTAGATATATGATCTTTGCATTGTATTATTATTATTGCAGCAGCAGCGGATCGCTCCTTTCACAGAGAGGATCTTTGATTGGCGCTTTTTTGTTGTAGAAGTTCCTCAATAACAGCATGGCACCCCTGTTATATAGATGATCTTTGACAAGCATTTATTTCAGTAGAACTGCAAAACAGTCCAGATAAATACATGATCTTTGACTCGCACTACTTTCAGGTGTCTGTAAAATTGGTGGGAGAACACTTGTTCATATAGAGGATCTTTGACTAGAGTTCTGTGTAATAAAGTCCATAAAAACAGCAACACACTCCTGTTAGATATATGATCTTTGCATAGTATTTTTTGGTTTTTGTAGCAGCAGATCGCTCCTGTCACATAGAGGATCTTTGACTAGTGTTATGTGTAATAAAGTCCATAAAAAACAGTAAAGCACTCCTGTTTCATAGAACATCTTTGCATAGTATTAGAATTGTTATTGCAGCATCAGCAGATCGCTCCTTTCCCATAGAGGATCTTTGATTGGCACTTTTTTGTTGTAGAAGTTCCTGAATAACAGCATGGCACCCCCTGTTATATAGATGATCTTTGATGAGCATTTATTTCAGTAGATTTTAGAAACTGCAAAACACTCCAGATAAATACATGATCTTTGACTCGCACTACTTTCAGGTGTCTGTAAAAATGGTTGGAGAACACTTGTTCATATAGAGGATCTTTGACTAGAGCTATGTGTAATAAAGTCCATAAAAACAGCAAAGCACTCCTGTTAGATATATGATCTTTGCATTGTATTTTTTTTTTTTTTTTTTTTTTTTTTTTTGTAGCAGCAGATTGCTCCTGTCACATAGAGGATCTTTGACTAGTGTTATGTGTAATAAAGTCCATAAAAACAGTAAAGCACTCCTGTTTCATAGATCATCTTTGCATAGTATTAGTATTATTATTGCAGCATCAGCAGATCGCTCCTTTCCCATAGAGGATCTTTGATTGGCACTTTTTTGTTGTAGAAGTTCCTGAATAACATCATGACACCCCTGTTATATAGATGATCTCTGACAAGCATTTATATCAGTAGACTTTAGAAACCGCAAAACACTCCAGATAAATACATGATCTTTGACTCGCAGTACTTTCAGGTGTTCATATAGAGGATCTTTGACTAGAGCTATGTGTAATAAAGTCCATAAAAACAGCAAAGCACTCCTGTTAGATATATGATCTTTGTATTTTTTGGTTTTTGTAGCAGCAGATCGCTCCTGTCACATAGAGGATCTTTGACTGCAGTAATAGTATTGCCCTCTCCAGCTTTGTGAAAAGGTGTTTTTCTTGACGTTATTCCCAGGCTGACATTTGCGAGTCTGCCTCCCGCGTGAACATTTTCCAGGGGAAGGAAGACGTCTTTACCCCGCGTGGGAGCGACTGGCTTCCCAAACTGTGAGCGAGGAGGATAAATAAAGAAGTGAGGAGGAGACAAACACTCGGCGGGGACCACTTTCATCTCTTATCAGGAGTGTCTCTCCCCACTTTGCCCACAACACTGTCTCCCAGGAGCGGCGTCACCAGCCGGGGAATAACACGGATTGAGGGAAGGCGTGCAGGAAGGAGGAGAAGCCATGACACGGATAGAAAAGTGGAAGAAAAGCATGATAAAGAGGTGATAAATATTCAACAACAACTTAGCGAGTCCCATTGAAACACAGGAGATGAAAATAGTCTTTATATTTGTCTCTTGCTCAGCAAGTGTTCCAGGAAGTAGACCACACCCTTCCTGGAACTCCTCACATGTTTGACCCTCTTCCTGTATCCGTCTTAAGCCTGTTCCTGCATGTTTGACCCTCTTCCTTTATCCGTCTTAAGCCTGTTCCTGCATGTTTGACCATGTTCCTGCATGTCCCTTCATGTTTGACCCTGTTCCTACATCTGTCTTAAGCCTGTTCCTGCATTTCCCTGCATGTTTGACCATGTTCCCACATCTGTCTTAAGCCTGTTCCTGCATGTTTAACCATGTTCCTGCATGTCCCTTCATGTTTGACCCTGTTCCTACATCTGTCTTAAGCCTGTTCCTGCATTTCCCTGCATGTTTGACCATGTTCCCACATCTGTCTTAAGCCTGTTCCTGCATGTTTAACCATGTTCCTGCATGTCCCTGCATGTTTGACCATGTTTCTACATCTGTCTTAAGCCTGTTCCTGCATGTTTGACCATGTTCCCTTGTGTGTCTTAAGCCTGTTCCTGCATGTTTGACCATGTTCCTGCATGTTCCTGCATGTTTGACCATGTTCCAACACATGTCTTAAGCCTGTTCCTGCATGTTTGACCATGTTCCTGTATCTGTCTTAAGCCTGTTCCTGCATGTTTGACCATGTTACTGTATCTGTCTTAAGTCTGTTCCTGCATGATTGACCATGTTCCTGTATCTGTCTTAAGCCTGTTCCTGCATGTTTGACCATGTTACTGTATCTGTCTTAAGTCTGTTCCTGCATGATTGACCATGTTCCTGTATCTGTCTTAAGCCTGTTCCTGCATGTTTGACCATGTTCCAACATCTGTCTTAAGCCTGTTCCTGCATGTTTGACCATGTTCCTGTATCTGTCTTAAGCCTGTTCCTGCATGTTTGACCATGTTTCTACATCTGTCTTAAGCCTGTTCCTGCATGTTTGACCATGTTCCCTTGTGTGTCTTAAGCCTGTTCTTGCATGTTTGACCATGTTCCTGCATGTTCCTGCATGTTTGACCATGTTCCAACATCTGTCTTAAGCCTGTTCCTGCATGTTTGACCATGTTCCTGTATCTGTCTTAAGCCTGTTCCTGCATGTTTGACCATGTTACTGTATCTGTCTTAAGTCTGTTCCTGCATGTTTGACCATGTTACTGTATCTGTCTTAAGTCTGTTCCTGCATGATTGACCATGTTCCTGTATCTGTCTTAAGCCTGTTCCTGCATGTTTGACCATGTTCCAATATCTGTCTTAAGCCTGTTCCTGCATGTTTGACCATGTTCCTGTATCTGTCTTAAGCCTGTTCCTGCATGTTTGACCATGTTCCTGAATGCGCCTTAAGCCTGTTCCTGCATGTTTCACCATGTTCCTGTATCTGTCTTAAGCCTGTTCCTGCATGTTTCACCATGTTCCTGTATCTGTCTTAAGCCTGTTCCTGCATGTTTGACCCTCTTCCTTTATCCGTCTTAAGCCTGTTCCTGCATGTTTGACCATGTTCCTGCATGTCCCTTCATGTTTGACCCTGTTCCTACATCTGTCTTAAGCCTGTTCCTGCATGTCTCTTCATGTTTGACCATGTTCCTACATCTGTCTTAAGCCTGTTCCTGCATTTCCCTGCATGTTTGACCATGTTCCCACATCTGTCTTAAGCCTGTTCCTGCATGTTTGACCATGTTCCTGCATGTCCCTGCATGTTTGACCATGTTTCTACATCTGTCTTAAGCCTGTTCCTGCATGTTTGACCATGTTCCCTTGTGTGTCTTAAGCCTGTTCTTGCATGTTTGACCATGTTCCTGCATGTTCCTGCATGTTTGACCATGTTCCAACATCTGTCTTAAGCCTGTTCCTGCATGTTTGACCATGTTCCTGTATCTGTCTTAAGCCTGTTCCTGCATGTTTGACCATGTTACTGTAACTGTCTTAAGTCTGTTCCTGCATGTTTGACCATGTTACTGTATCTGTCTTAAGTCTGTTCCTGCATGATTGACCATGTTCCTGTATCTGTCTTAAGCCTGTTCCTGCATGTTTGACCATGTTCCAACATCTGTCTTAAGCCTGTTCCTGCATGTTTGACCATGTTTCTGTATCTGTCTTAAGCCTGTTCCTGCATGTTTACCATGTTCCTGAATGCGCCTTAAGCCTGTTCCTGCATGTTTCACCATGTTCCTGTATCTGTCTTAAGCCTGTTCCTGCATGTTTCACCATGTTCCTGTATCTGTGTTAAGCCTGTTCCTGCATGTTTGACCATGTTCCTGTATCTGTCTTAAGCCTGTTCCTGCATGTTTGACCATGTTCCCTTGTGTGTCTTAAGCCTGTTCTTGCATGTTTGACCATGTTCCTGCATGTTCCTGCATGTTTGACCATGTTCCTGCATGTTCTTGCATGTTTGACCATGTTCCTGCATGTTCCTGCATGTTTGACCATGTTCCAACATCTGTCTTAAGCCTGTTCCTGCATGTTTGACCATGTTCCTGTATCTGTCTTAAGCCTGTTCCTGCATGTTTGACCATGTTTCTACATCTGTCTTAAGCCTGTTCCTGCATGTTTGACCATGTTCCCTTGTGTGTCTTAAGCCTGTTCTTGCATGTTTGACCATGTTCCTGCATGTTCTTGCATGTTTGACCATGTTCCAACATCTGTCTTAAGCCTGTTCCTGCATGTTTGACCATGTTCCTGTATCTGTCTTAAGCCTGTTCCTGCATGTTTGACCATGTTACTGTATCTGTCTTAAGTCTGTTCCTGCATGTTTGACCATGTTACTGTATCTGTCTTAAGTCTGTTCCTGCATGATTGACCATGTTCCTGTATCTGTCTTAAGCCTGTTCCTGCATGTTTGACCATGTTCCAATATCTGTCTTAAGCCTGTTCCTGCATGTTTGACCATGTTCCTGTATCTGTCTTAAGCCTGTTCCTGCATGTTTGACCATGTTCCTGAATGCGCCTTAAGCCTGTTCCTGCATGTTTCACCATGTTCCTGTATCTGTCTTAAGCCTGTTCCTGCATGTTTCACCATGTTCCTGTATCTGTCTTAAGCCTGTTCCTGCATGTTTGACCCTCTTCCTTTATCCGTCTTAAGCCTGTTCCTGCATGTTTGACCATGTTCCTGCATGTCCCTTCATGTTTGACCCTGTTCCTACATCTGTCTTAAGCCTGTTCCTGCATGTCTCTTCATGTTTGACCATGTTCCTACATCTGTCTTAAGCCTGTTCCTGCATTTCCCTGCATGTTTGACCATGTTCCCACATCTGTCTTAAGCCTGTTCCTGCATGTTTGACCATGTTCCTGCATGTCCCTGCATGTTTGACCATGTTTCTACATCTGTCTTAAGCCTGTTCCTGCATGTTTGACCATGTTCCCTTGTGTGTCTTAAGCCTGTTCTTGCATGTTTGACCATGTTCCTGCATGTTCCTGCATGTTTGACCATGTTCCAACATCTGTCTTAAGCCTGTTCCTGCATGTTTGACCATGTTCCTGTATCTGTCTTAAGCCTGTTCCTGCATGTTTGACCATGTTACTGTATCTGTCTTAAGTCTGTTCCTGCATGTTTGACCATGTTACTGTATCTGTCTTAAGTCTGTTCCTGCATGATTGACCATGTTCCTGTATCTGTCTTAAGCCTGTTCCTGCATGTTTGACCATGTTCCAACATCTGTCTTAAGCCTGTTCCTGCATGTTTGACCATGTTTCTGTATCTGTCTTAAGCCTGTTCCTGCATGTTTGACCATGTTCCTGAATGCGCCTTAAGCCTGTTCCTGCATGTTTCACCATGTTCCTGTATCTGTCTTAAGCCTGTTCCTGCATGTTTCACCATGTTCCTGTATCTGTCTTAAGCCTGTTCCTGCATGTTTGACCATGTTCCTGTATCTGTCTTAAGCCTGTTCCTGCATGTTTCACCATGTTCCTGTATCTGTCTTAAGCCTGTTCCTGCATGTTTCACCATGTTCCTGTATCTGTCTTAAGCCTGTTCCTGCATGTTTCACCATGTTCCTGTATCTGTCTTAAGCCTGTTCCTGCGTATTTCACCATGTTCCTGTATCTGTCTTAAGCCTGTTCCTGCATATTTCACCATGTTCCTGTATCTGTCTTAAGCCTGTTCCTGCATGTTTCACCATGTTCCTGTATCTGTCTTAAGCCTGTTCCTGCATGTTTGACCATGTTCCTGAATGCGCCTTAAGCCTGTTCCTGCATGTTTCACCATGTTCCTGTATCTGTCTTAAGCCTGTTCCAGCATGTTTGACCATGTTCCTGCTTCTGTCTTAAGCCTGTTCCTGCATGTTTGACCATGTTCCTGAACGCATCTTAAGCCTGTTCCAGCATGTTTGACCATGTTCCTGCTTCTGTCTTAAGCCTGTTCCTGCATGTTTGACCATGTTCCTGTATCTGTCTTAAGCCTGTTCCTGCATGTTTGACCATGTTCCTGTATCTGTCTTAAGCCTGTTCCTGCATGTTTGACCATGTTCCTGTATCTGTCTTAAGTCTGTTCCTGCATGTTTCCCCATGTTCCTGCATGTTTGACCATGTTCCTGTATCTGTCTTAAACCTGTTCCTGCATGTTTGACCATGTTCCTGTATCTGTCTGAAGCCTGTTCCTGCATGTTTCACCATGTTCCTGAATGCGTCTTAAGCCTGTTCCTGCATGTTTGACCCTGTTCCTGTATCTATCTTAAGCCTGTTCCTGCATGTTTGACCATGTTCCTGTATCCGTCTTAAGCCTGTTCCTGCATGTTTGACCCTGTTCCTGTATCTGTCTTAAGCCTGTTCCTGCATGTTTGACAATGTTCCTGTATCTGTCTTAAGCCTGTTCCTGCATGTTTGACCATGTTCCTGTATCCGTCTTAAGCCTTTTCCTGCACGTTTGACCCTGTTACGGTATCTGTCTTAAGCCTGTTCCTGCATGCTTTACCACGTTCCTGCATGGGTCTTAGGCCTGTTCCTACATGATTGACCATGTTCCTGAACGCGTCTTAAGCCTGTTCCTGCATGTTTGACCATGTTCCTGTATCTGTCTTAAGCCTGTTCCTGCATGTTTGACCATGTTCCTGTATCTGTCTTAAGCCTGTTCCTGCATGTTTGACCATGTTCCTGAATGCGTCTTAAGCCTGTTCCTGCATGTTTGACCATGTTCCTGAATGCGTATTAAGCCTGTTCCTGCATGTTTGACTATGTTCCTTAATGCGTATTAAGCCTGTTCCTGCATGTTTGACCACGTTCCTGCATGGGTCTTAGGCCTGTTCCTGCATGATTGACCATGTTCCTGTATCTGTCTTAAGTCTTTTCCTGCATGTTTGACCATGTTCCTGTATCTGTCTTAAGCCTGTTCCTGCATGTTTGACCATGTTCCTGTATCTGTCTTAAGCCTGTTCCTGCATGTTTGACCATGTTCCTGAATGCGTCTTAAGCCTGTTCCTGCATGTTTGACCATGTTCCTGAATGCGTATTAAGCCTGTTCCTGCATGTTTGACTATGTTCCTGCATGTCCCTTCATGTTTGACCCTGTTCCTACATCTGTCTTAAGCCTGTTCCTGCATGTCTCTTCATGTTTGACCATGTTCCTACATCTGTCTTAAGCCTGTTCCTGCATTTCCCTGCATGTTTGACCATGTTCCCACATCTGTCTTAAGCCTGTTCCTGCATGTTTGACCATGTTCCTGCATGTCCCTGCATGTTTGACCATGTTTCTACATCAGTCTTAAGCCTGTTCCTGCATGTTTGACCATGTTCCTGCATGTTCCTGCATGTTTGACCATGTTCCAACATCTGTCTTAAGCCTGTTCCTGCATGTTTGACCATGTTCCTGCATGTTCCTGCATGTTTGACCATGTTCCAACATCTGTCTTAAGCCTGTTCCTGCATGTTTGACCATGTTCCTGTATCTGTCTTAAGCCTGTTCCTGCATGTTTGACCATGTTACTGTATCTGTCTTAAGTCTGTTCCTGCATGTTTGACCATGTTACTGTATCTGTCTTAAGTCTGTTCCTGCATGATTGACCATGTTCCTGTATCTGTCTTAAGCCTGTTCCTGCATGTTTGACCATGTTCCAACATCTGTCTTAAGCCTGTTCCTGCATGTTTGACCATGTTCCTGTATCTGTCTTAAGCCTGTTCCTGCATGTTTGACCATGTTCCTGAATGCGCCTTAAGCCTGTTCCTGCATGTTTCACCATGTTCCTGTATCTGTCTTAAGCCTGTTCCTGCATGTTTCACCATGTTCCTGTATCTGTCTTAAGCCTGTTCCTGCATGTTTGACCATGTTCCTGTATCTGTCTTAAGCCTGTTCCTGCATGTTTCACCATGTTCCTGTATCTGTCTTAAGCCTGTTCCTGCATGTTTCACCATGTTCCTGTATCTGTCTTAAGCATGTTCCTGCATGTTTCACCATGTTCCTGTATCTGTCTTAAGCCTGTTCCTGCATGTTTCACCATGTTCCTGTATCTGTCTTAAGCCTGTTCCTGCATATTTCACCATGTTCCTGTATCTGTCTTAAGCCTGTACCTGCATGTTTCACCATGTTCCTGCATCTGTCTTAAGCCTGTTCCTGCATATTTCACCATGTTCCTGTATCTGTCTTAAGCCTGTTCCTGCATATTTCACCATGTTCCTGTATCTGTCTTAAGCCTGTTCCTGCATGTTTCACCATGTTCCTGTATCTGTCTTAAGCCTGTTCCTGCATGTTTGACCATGTTCCTGAATGCGCCTTAAGCCTGTTCCTGCATGTTTCACCATGTTCCTGTATCTGTCTTAAGCCTGTTCCAGCATGTTTGACCATGTTCCTGCTTCTGTCTTAAGCCTGTTCCTGCATGTTTGACCATGTTCCTGAACGCATCTTAAGCCTGTTCCAGCATGTTTGACCATGTTCCTACTTCTGTCTTAAGCCTGTTCCTGCATGTTTCACCATGTTCCTGTATCTGTCTTAAGCCTGTTCCTGCATGTTTCACCATGTTCCTGTATCTGTCTTAAGCCTGTTCCTGCATGTTTCACCATGTTGCTGTATCTGTCTCGGTTAATGACCGTGGTGAAAACACGCAGGAACATGTGAGGGACCTGCAGGCACATCCAAAGACATATCGTGTCGTGCAGGAACAGGACATGCAGGAACAGGACATGCAGGAACAGGACATGCAGGAACAGGACATGCAGGAACAGGACATGCAGGAACAGGACATACAGGAACAGGACATACAGGAAAAGGGTTGAAAAAGTCAAGTGTATGTTGGAAATGGAAAAGTAGCGACTGATAAACTCGGACTATTAAACCAAACGTAAACCAAAACCGGGCGCCCAAAAAGGTTGGTCGGTCTTATCAATCCCAGGCAGGAAGTGGTCACGGGGGACAGGAAGTGAGAGGGACGGCGGCAGAAAGACAGGAAATGAGACATCCAGGAAGTGAAATAGAAATGTTCACTTCCATTAGCAGGCGGCAGAAGTTAGCGTTAGCAATTGATCTCGTCGCGGTTAATGGCGGATTTCCCCTCCAAGCCTCTCGACCAATCACAGCAGAGTGCTGACTCAGCGGGCGCAGACGTATGCTAATGCCGCCGTTAGCAGCGGGCGGCGTCGTCCATTACTGAACATAAATATTTTAGCCGGTCCTCGAGGCGCCGTAATTAGCTGTTAGCGTGGTTAGCTGAAAATGAGGGGGGGGGGGGGGGGAGATGAAGTGACAGGATGAGAGCGTTTGTAGCGACCGCAAAGTCAAACAGCGTTTGTGTTTAAATATGCGCGGCGCCCGCGGTGACGGACGGACGGACGGCGGGAGCTTTCACCTTCAATCAGCGAGGAGGAAAAAAAAAGCCGGGGAGGCGGAGCCTGAGCTCTGACAGCGCCAGACAATACCTCTCCGCCGCACGTCAAAGATAAAACACCCGCTTTCTGACAAATTAAGTACGGACTCGTTGATTCCCGCCGTCATAACCTTTTACCAAACGAGGCGTTCAAGTGCACGCCCGCCGTCGACAACATCAGCTGTCAGTCGGGGAAAAAAGGTCAAAATAAAACCGCGAGACGCTACACCTCACCCAGTTTGGCACATATGTCAGAATCAAAATATGCTAATAAAAATATCACACCATCTAAATGTTGTCAAGAAGTTGGGAGAAAAAAAAAGGGATTAGTTTTAGTTTCAGTTTCAGTTTATGTGGAACATGCATAGGACACAATGTGACGCATCACACATTTCCAGTTGTTTCATCACAGCACGTCCGAAAAGGAGTAGGAAGCTTATTTAATCCTACAAGCAATTTTATCCCATTTCCTTAATAAATAATAATAATAATAATAAATAAATAATATACCATTGTAAGTAAACACATATTAAATACATAAATACTCATCTAAAAAAAAAAAAAATCCAGTGAAAAGACAGACACACACTCTGCTCTCATGAAACGTCACTCAACTGCATATGCCAGATATTTGCTTTCCCCAATAATTAATTATATTTATCAACAAATAATTTTGCTAGTAATTCAATTATTTCTTGGTTCAAGCAACCAGCAACAAGAATAATTACTCTTTTAAAGTAATTTTCTGAGTGATTTTGAGCGGGGCTAATGAAGCTAGCTAGCTAACAACACCAACATGTCGTGAAATATGATCATTAATTTTATGTAAAAAAAAACTTAAAAGGGGTTTGAAATGAAAATAACTACAACTCAAATCAAAATGTTTCTCTGTATCTTTTCTCTTAGCATGATGGCGCAAAAGTGAGAGCGCCATCAATCATCCAAATAAATAACAGTAAACAACACACGCGTAATACACACTACTACTACGGGGGAATAATGAACAACAAATCAATGGTTGGCACATTCAATCTCTCTTTTAAACAGAGGTAAGACTATCCAGTGAAAAGACAGACACACACTCAGCTCTCATGAAACGTCACTCAACTGCATATGCCAGATATTTGAACAACGCTTTCCCTAGTAATTCATTATATGTATCAAAGAATAATTTTGCGAGTAATTCAATTATTTCTTCGGCTAAGTAACCAGCAACAAGAATAATTACTCTTTTTAAGTAATTTTCCGAGCGATTTTGAGCGGGGCTAATGAAGCTAACGAGCTATATTCACTTTTATCAGGAAAACAACACCAACATTTTGTGGAATATAATTAATCGCATGTAAAAAAAATAAAATAAAAGGTGTTTAAAATAAAAATAATTACAACTCAAATTAAAACGTTTCTCCGTATCTTCTCTCCTAGCATGATGGCACAAAAGTGAGAGCGCCATCAATCATCCAAATAAATAATGTGCTCGTCGATGCGCATTAACAGGGGAGCTCGATTCATAATTAATAGTCTGCTAGGTGTTGCTCAACGAGAATCATATTTTATTTATTCCAATGCCCTCGTCTATGATTTCATCCCACAGCAAACAACACGCATGTTATACACACTACTACTACTACGGGGGAATAATGAACAACAAATCAATGGTTGACGCATTCAATCTCTCTTTTAACCAGAGGTAAAACAATCCAGTGAAAAGACAGACACGCACTCAGCTCTCATGAAACGTCACTCAACTGCATATGCCAGATATTTGAACAATGCTTTCCCTAGTAATTAATTATATTTATCAAAGAATAATTTTGCTTGTAATTCAATTATTTATTTGGTTAAGCAACCAGCAACAAGAATAATTAGTCTTTTAAAGTAATTTTCCGAGCGATTTTGAGTGAGGCTAATGAAGCTAGCTAGCTATACAAATTTTTGTCGAGAAAACAACACCAACATTTTGTGAAATATGGTTAATAATTTCATGTAAAAAAATTTAAAAATTGTTGACACATTCAATCTCTCTTTCTAGTTTTTTTGGTTAAGTAACCAGCAACAATAATAATTACTCTTTTAAAGTAATTTTCCGAGCGATTTTGAGTGGGGCTAATGAAGCAAGCTAGCGATACAAATTTTTTGTTAAAAAAACACCAACATTTTGTGAAATATGGTTAATAATTTCATGTAAAAAAAATTCAAAAGTGTTGACTCATCCAATCTCTCTTTTAACCAGAAGTAAGACAATCCAGTGAAAAGACAGACACACACTCAGCTCTCATGAAACGTCACTCAACTGCATATGCCAGATAATTCAACAATGCTTTCCCTAGTAATTAATTATATTTATCAGAGAATAATTTTGTTATTAATTCAAATAGTTTTTTTGGTTAAGTAACCAGCAAAAATAATAATTAATCTTTTAAAGCAATTTTCCGAGCGATTTTGAGTGAGGCTAATGAAGCTAGCTAGCTATACTAATTTTTGTTGAGAAAACAACACCAATATTTTGTGAAATATGGTTAATAATTTCATGTAAAAAAAAATTAAAAGTGTTGACACATTTAATCTCTCTTTTAACCAGAGGTAAGACAATCCAGTGAAAAGACAGACACACACTCATCTCTCATGAAACGTCACCCAACTGCATATGCCAAATATTTGAACAACGCTTTCCCTAGTAATTAATTATATTTATCAAAGATTATTGTTGCTAGTAATTCAATTATTTATTTGGTTAAGCAACCAGCAACAAGAATAATTACTCTTTTAAAGTAATTTTCCGAGCGCTTTTGAGTGAGGCTAATGAAACTATAGCTATGCTGATTTTTGGCGAGAAAACACCAACATTTTGTGAAATATGGTTAATAATTTCATGTAAAAAAAATTAAAAAGTGTTGACTCATTCAATCTCTCTTTTAACCAGAGGCAAGACAATCCAGTGAAAAGACAGACACACACTCAGCTCTCATGAAACGTCACTCAACTGCATAAGCCAGATATTTGAACAACACTTTCCCTAGTAATTAGTTATATTCATCAAAGAATAATGTTGCTAGTAATTCAATTATTTATTTGGTTAAGCAACCAGCAACAAGAATAATTACTCTTTTAAAGTAATTTTCCGAGCGATTTTGAGTGAGGCTAATGAAGCTATAGCTATACTCATTTTGGCGAGAAAACACCAACATTTTGTGAAATATGGTTAATAATTTCATGTAAAAAAAATTCAAAAGTGTTGACTCATTCAATCTCTCTTTTAACCAGAGGTAAGACATTCCAGTGAACAGACAGACACACACTCAGCTCTCATGAAACGTCACCCAACTGCATAAGCCAGATATTTAAACAACGCTTTCCCTAGTAATTAATTATATTTATCAGAGAATAATTTTGTTATTAATTCAAATCGTTTTTTTGGTTAAGTAACCAGCAAAAAGAATAATTACTCTTTTGAAGTAACTTTCCGAGCGATTTTGAGTGAGGCTAATAAAGCTAGCTAGCTATACAATTTTTTGTCAAGAAAACAACACCAACATTTTGTGAAGTATGGTCAATAATTTTATGTAAAAAAAATTAAAAAGTGTTGACACATTTAATCTCTCTTTTAACCAGAGGTAAGACAATCCAGTGAAAAGACAGACACGCACTCAGCTCTCATGAAACGTCACTCAACTGCATATGCCAGATAATTCAACAATGCTTTCCCTAGTTTTTATCAGACAATAATTTTGTTATTAATTCCAATCTTTTTTTTGGTTAAGTAACCAGCGACAATAATAATTACTCTTTTAAAGTAATTTTCCGAGCGATTTTGAGTGGGGCTAATGAAGCAAGCTAGCGATACAAATTTTTTGTTAAAAAAACACCAACATTTTGTGAAATATGGTTAATAATTTCATGTAAAAAAAATTCAAAAGTGTTGACTCATCCAATCTCTCTTTTAACCAGAGGTAAGACAATCCAGTGAAAAGACAGACACACACTCAGCTCTCATGAAACGTCACTCAACTGCATAAGCCAGATATTTGAACAACGCTTTCCCTAGTAATTAATTATATTTATCAAAGAATAATGTTGCTAGTAAATTAATTATTTATTTGGTTAAGCAACCAGCAACAAGAATAATTACTCTTTTAAAGTAATTTTCCGAGCAATTTTGAGTGAGGCTAATGAAGCTATAGCTATACTCATTTTGGCGAGAAAACACCAACATTTTGTGAAATATGGTTAATAATTTCATGTAAAAAAAATTAAAAAGTGTTGACACATTCAATCTCTCTTTTAACCAGAGGCAAGACAATCCAGTGAAAAGACAGACACACACTCAGCTCTCATGAAACGTCACTCAACTGCATATGCCAGATATTTGAACAACGCTTTCCCTAGTAATTAATTATATTTATCAAAGAATAATTTTGTTTCTAATTCAAATATTTTTTGGTTAAGCAACCAGCAACAAGAATAATTACTCTTTTAAAGTAATTTTTCAAGCGATTTTGAGTGAGGCTAATGAAGCAAGCTAGCTATACAATTTTTTTGTTAAAAAAACACCAACATTTTGTGAAATATGGTAATTAATTTCATGTAAAAGAAAAAAATGAAAAAGTGTTTTTGGTGGATGACAAGAATGAAAATAATTACAATTTAAATCCAAATGTAGCATGACGGCCATCAATCATCCACATAAATAATGTGCTCGGCAACGCGCATTAACAGGCAAGCTCCATTCATAATTAATAGTCTGCTAGGTGTTACTCAACGAGAATCATATTTTCTTTATTCCAATGCCCTCGTCGATGATTTCATCCCACAGCAAACAACACGCGCGTAATACACACTACTACTACGGGGGAATAATGAACAACAAATCAATGGTTGGCACATTCAATCTCTCTTTTAACCAGAGGTAAGACAATCCAGTGAAAAGACAGACACGCACTCAGCTCTCATGAAACGTCACTCAACTGCATATGCCAGATATTTGAACAACGCTTTCCCTAGTAATTAATTATATTTATCAAAGAATAATGTTGCTAGTAAATCAATTATTTATTTGGTTAAGCAACCAGCGACAAGAATAATTACTCTTTTAAAGTAATTTTCCGAGCGATTTTGAGTGAGGCTAATGAAGCTAGCTAGCTATATTTTTTTTTGGTGAGAAAACACCAACATTTTGTGAAATATGGTTAATAATTTCATGTAAAAAAAATTTAAAAGTGTTGACACATTCAATCTCTCTTTTAACCAGAGGTAAGACAATCCAGTGAAAAGACAGACACGCACTCAGCTCTCATGAAACGTCTCTCAACTGCATATGCCAGATAATTCAACAATGCTTTCCCTAGTTTTTATCAGACAATAATTTTGTTATTATTTCCAATTTTTTTTTTGGTTAAGTAACCAGCGGCAATAATAATTACTCTTTTAAAGTAATTTTCCGAGCGATTTTGAGTGGGGCTAATGAAGCAAGCTAGCGATACACATTTTTTGTTAAAAAAAACCAACATTTTGTGAAATACGGTTAATAATTTCATGTAAAAAAAATTCAAAAGTGTTGACTCATTCAATCTCTCTTTTAACCAGAGGTAAGACAATCCAGTGAAAAGACAGACACGCACTCAGCTCTCATGAAACGTCACCCAACTGCATATGCCAGATATTTGAACAACGCTTTCCCTAGTAATTAATTATATTTATCAAAGAATAATGTTGCTAGTAAATCAATTATTTATTTGGTTAAGCAACCAGCAACAAGAATAATTACTCTTTTAAAGTAATTTTCCGAGCGATTTTGAGTGAGGCTAATGAAGCTATAGCTATACCCATTTTGGCGAGAAAACACCAACATTTTGTGAAATATGGTTAATAATTTCATGTAAAAAAAATTAAAAAGTGTTGACTCATTCAATCTCTTTTTTAACCAGAGGTAAGACAATCCAGTGAAAAGACAGACACGCACTCAGCTCTCATTAAACGTCACCCAACTGCATAAGCCAGATATTTAAACAACGCTTTCCCTAGTAATTAATTATATTTATCAGAGAATAATTGTGTTATTAATTCAAATAGTTTTTTTGGTTAAGTAACCAGCAAAAAGAATAATTACTCTTTTAAAGAAACTTTCCGAGCGATTTTGAGTGAGGCTAATAAAGCAAGCTAGCTATACAAATTTTTGTAGAGAAAACACCAACATTTTGTGAAATATGGTTAATAATTTCATGTAAAAAAAATTCAAAAGTGTTGACTCATTCAATCTCTCTTTTAACCAGAGGTAAGACAATCCAGTGAAAAGACAGACACGCACTCAGCTCTCATGAAACGTCACCCAACTGCATATGCCAGATATTTGAACAACGCTTTCCCTAGTAATTAATTATATTTATCAAAGAATAATGTTGCTAGTAAATCAATTATTTATTTGGTTAAGCAACCAGCAACAAGAATAATTACTCTTTTAAAGTAATTTTCCGAGCGATTTTGAATGAGGCTAATGAAGCTATAGCTATACTCATTTTGGCGAGAAAACACCAACATTTTGTGAAATATGGTTAATAATTTCATGTAAAAAAAATTAAAAAGCGTTGACTCATTCAATCTCTCTTTTAACCAGAGGTAAGACAATTCAGTGAAAAGACAGACACGCACTCAGCTCTCATGAAACGTCACACAACTGCATATGCCAGATATTTGAACAACGCTCTCCCTAGTAATTAATTATATTTATCAATGAATAATGTTGCTAGTAAATCAAATATTTATTTGGTTAAGCAACCAGCAACAAGAATAATTACTCTTTTAAAGTCATTTTCCGAGCGATTTTGAGTGAGGCTAATGAAGCTAGCTAGCTATACAAATTATTGTCGAGAAAACAACACCAACATTTTGTGAAATATGGTTAATAATGTCATGTAAAAAAAATTAAAAAGTGTTGACACATTCAATCTCTCTTTTAACCAGAGGTAAGACAATCCAGTGAAAAGACAGACACGCACTCAGCTCTCATGAAACGTCACCCAACTGCATATGCCAGATATTTGAACAACGCTTTCCCTAGTAATTAATTATATTTATCAAAGAATAATTTTGTTTCTAATTCAAATATGTGTTGGTTAAGCAACCAGCAACAAGAATAATTACTCTTTTAAAGTAATTTTCCAAGCAATTTTGAGTGAGGCTAATATAGCAAGCTAGCTATACAATTGTTTTGTTAAAAAAACACCAACATTTTGTGAAATATGGTAATTGATTTCATGTAAAAAAATAAAAAAAAATGAAAAAGTGTTTTTGGTGGTTGCCAAGAATGAAAATAATTACAATTCAAATCAACATGTAGCGTGACGGCCATCAATCATCCACATAAATAACCTGCTAGGCGACGCGCATTAACAGGCGAGCTCCATTCATAATTAATAGTCTGCTAGGTGTTACTCAAGGAGAATCATATTTTCTTTATTCCAATGCCCTCGTCTATGATTTAGCACAAACACACACATTTTAATTAGAAGCCAATTAACGAGACGCGTTCGGGTGATTCCTTCCAGTAACTCTGCGGCCGTAAAAAGTGAAAATTGAGCGGCGAGGAACACACAGGAAGCCAAAGACGTGGACGCTGATCAAATGAGCTCAATGGTCTCTTTCCCGATTCAATATGTTCATCCTAAAGACGACTCTAGACTCTTTTTGAAATGCACACACGAGCGAGAAGCAGTAATGACTTTTGAAGTCTAAAGTCCCCACAACACGAGGGGCGTCCCGATCCGATATCGATTTCTGATATCAGAAAAAGAGGACAATATCGGACGATTCTTTTTCCACTGGTGAGACCTGCTGACAGTAGCTTGCTTCTTTGTCTTCTTTGGCGCTGTTCTAAAACACACCATTGCTAAACTGGTCCCTCAACTCAATTGACAAGAACTTCTCGACGAGAAGAACTTCATTTTAGAACCGCGATTGGTTCAAATTCGGTAGATGATGGCGGCCGTTCAAGGCGCCTAGAGAATGGACGGGTCGGGCAGAGCCGTGGGTGTTCAGACTTTGGCGATTTCTGAATTTAATCGCAAAAATGGATAACATCTCGGAGAAGCATTCCGCTCTGCAAGGCGAAATACTCATCAATTTGCGAGTGGGAACAGACAACTCTACAAAAACCAGACCATTGCTCTGAAATCCCTTCCCCCTCCTTTTGTAAACACCTGAGATGTTGACCACGGGTGTCAAAACAAATATATTCTTATTTGTAACGATCCAAAAAATAATAATATATATTTATTTATGTTTTATCTGTCCTGTCCAGCCACTCAGACACATCATATTGTTGATGTACAAACCCCAAAAGCAGTGAAGTTGCCACGTTGTGTAAAAGGTAAATAAAAACAGAATACAATAATTTGCAAATCATTTTCAACTTATATTCAATTAAATAGACGACAAAGACCAGATACTTAACGTTCAAACTGGAAAACGTTGTTATTTTTTGCAAATATTAGCTTATTCGGAATTTGATGGATGCAACATGTTTAAAAAAAGCTGGCACAAGTGGCAAAAAAGACTGAGAAAGTTGAGGAATGCTCGTCAAAGACTTATTCGGAACATCCCACAGGTGAACAGGCTCATTGGGAACAGGTGGGTGCCATGATTGGGTATAAAAGCAGCTTCCATGAAATGCTCAGTCATTCACAAACAAGGACGGGGTCGAGGGTCACCACTTTGTCGACAAATGCCTGAGCAAATTGTTTAAGAACAACATTTATCAACCAGCTATTTGCAAGGAATTTAGGGATTTCACCATCTACGGTCTGTAATATGATCAAAAGGTTCAGAGGATCTGGAGAAATCACTGCACGTAAGCCATGATATTACGAACCTTGGCGGTACTGCATCAAAAAGCGACATCAGCGTGTAAAGGATATCACCACATGGGCTCAGGAACACTTCAGAAACCCACTGTCAGTAACTGCAGTTGGTCGCTACATCTGTAAGTGCAAGTTAAAACCCTACTATGCAAAGGCAAAGCCATTTATCAACAACACCCAGAAACGCCGCCGGCTTCGCTGAGCCCGAGCTCATCTAAAATGGACTGATGCAAAGTGGGAAAGTGTTCTGTGGTCTGACGAGTCCACATTTCAAATTGTTTTTTGGAAACTGTGGACGTCAAAGAGGAGAAGAGCCATCCGGATTGTTCTAGGGTCAAAGTGTAAAAGGCAGCATGTGTGATGGTATGGGGGTGTATTAGTGCCCAAGACATGGGTAACTTACACATCTGTGAAGGCACCATTAATGCTGAAAGGTACATACAGGTGTCGGAGCAACATATGTTGCCATCCAAGCAACGTTATCATGGACGCCCCTGCTTATTTCAGCAAGACGATGCCAAGTCATAGTAAAAGAGTGCGGGTACCAGACTGGCCTGCCTGTAGTCCAAACATTGAAAACGTGTGAAGGCTAAAATATGAGAAGGGAGACTGTTGAACAACTTAAGCTGTACATCAAGCAAGAATGGGAAATAATTCCACTTCCAAAATGTGTCTCCTCAGTTCCCAAACCTTTACTGAGTGTTGTTAAAAGGAAAGGCCATGTAACACAGTGGTAAAAATGCCCCCGTGACAACTTTTTTTGCAATGTGTTGCTGCCATTAAATTCCAAGTTCATGATTATTTGCAGTGTGATTATTATTTCATGATTATTTTTCTGCACCATGACTAGGGAAGGTTGTTTGGATTGAGTCATATAAGTAAATGAGTGCCGTGCCACCTTTCAAGTGAAATTTATGGTTGAGTTAGTTTCGTTGGCCACCAGATATGGCGACTATCAGACCGCCGGCTGTTAGTATGTGACATGAATACACCAGTTTGGACCCGCCTGGTCTATTCTATTAGACTTAGACAAACTTTATTGATCGTTCCCAAGATAAGTGAGGAAAAAAAAGCAAGAATTATATAAAAAATAAAGTAAAATGAAGGAAGTTAAAGGAGCTACTAAAAAATACAATATAAAAATAAATACAATTATTTAATAAAAGCTTTATTGAAGGGGACAGTTTGACCCTGGAACTGACCGTCCGTGCTTCCATTAGTTCCGATGCACGGAACGTTCCTTGACCCACTTCATCGCCATCCCGCGCTTCCTCACCCTACCTTTCCCGGCGCGGTGGTGCTGAGGGCTGAAAGTGAGATGTGCGTGGCATTAAAAAAGTGAAACGGAGGATTCCACAAAAAAAAAAAGAAGCTTCTCCCCTGAAGCCAGCCAGCAAATAGACACGTATAATTAGCATAAAGGGGCCTTGTGAGGCGCGGGAGAAAAGCACATATTATGCATTTTCTCACAGCAACTGGCTCACTTTCACACGATAAGAAGGCGCAGCGTAATTGGAGGCAAGGAGAAGAAGAAGAAGGGAAAAAAAGCCTGTTGATGTGAAGCCTTAAAGCTTCTGGAGTGGAGAGAGAAAGTGGAGACGCCAGCATTTTTTTTTTCCTTCCCTGTCCTCTGCTTTACGCGCTGGTTCCACATCACGCCACATGATGACAGGAATGGTTTATTAAGGTCGCTCCTCAACAGCCGGATCCCGACCACGGTGCTCCTTCATTCCTCATTCCATTGTTTACAAAGCTAGTTAATCCGTCCCGGGGTCAAACTGTGACCACTTGAAGAACATTGATCACGTGCACAGGCAACGTTGGGAATCTCGGGGGTAACAATTCCATGCAGAATCGATTTGATATCAATACTTTTTTGTGCCAGTTCTATGATGAACTGCAATTAGACTTAGACTTAGACTTAGACTTAGACGAACTTTAATGATCCACAAGAGAAATTGTTCAACAATTACCTGCGAAAAAGATAAACAGCTCTGAAAATAAATTCAATTTAATAAAATGTTACCCAAACATTTACTAAAGTGGCTGGACAGGACAGATTTTAGTAAAGAAAAAAAAAGAAAACATTTAAAAAACATAAAAATTAAAATAACATATATATATATATATATATATATATATATATATATATATATATATATATATATATATATATATATATATATATATATATATATATATATATATATATATATATATATATGTGTGTGGGAAAAATCACAAGACTATTTCATCTTTACAGGCCTGTTTCATGAGGGGTTTCCCTCAATCATCAAGAGAGTTTCCCTCAATCATCTCCTGATAATTGAGGGAAACCCCTCATGAAACAGGCCTGTAGAGATGAAATAGTCTTGTGATTTTTCCCATACATACATATTACGCTCTACCACGGTATCGAGCACTATTTTTTTGGATAATCTAATTCAGACATATATATATATATATATATATATATATGTACTCTATGTATATATATATATATATATATATATATATATACATATATATATATATTTATATATATATATATATATATATATATATATATATATATATATATATATATATATATATATATATATATATATATATATATATATACATACAGTACATATATATATACATACAGTCCATATATATATACATACAGTACATATATATATATATACATATATATATATACATACATACAGTACATATACATATATATATATATATATATATATATATATATATATATATATATATATATATATATACATATATATATATATATATATATATATACATACATACATACATACATACATACATACATACATACATACATACATACATACATACATACATACATACATACATACATATATATATATATATATATATATATATATATATATATATATATATATATATATATATATATATATATATATATATATATGTACCGTATGTATAAACCGTTGTGTAAATGGTAAATAAAAAGAGAATACAATGATTTGCAAATGTTTTTCAACTTATATTCAATTGAATAGACTGCAAAGACAAGATACTAAACATTCGAACTGATAAACTTTGTTATTTTTTTTGCAAATATTAGCTCATTTGGAATTTGATGCCTGCGACATGTTTCAAAAAAGACTTAGAAAGTTGAGGAATGCTCGTCAAAGACTTATTTGGAACATCCCACAGGTGAACAGGCTAATTGGGAACAGGTGGGTGCCATGATTGGGTATAAAAGCAGCTTCCATGAAATGCTCAGTCGTTCACAAACAAGGACGGGGGCGAGGGTCACCACTTTGTCAACAAATGCCTGAGCAAATTGTCCAACAGTTTAAGAACAACATTTCTCAACCAGCTATTGCAAGGAATTTAGGGATTTCACCATCTACGCTCCGTAATATCATCAAAAGGTTCAGAGAATCTGGAGAAATCACTGCATGTAAGCCATGATATTACGCACCTTGGATCCCTCAGGCGGTACTTCATAAAAAAGCGACATCGTTGTGTAAAGGATATCACCACATGGGCTCAGGAACACTTCAGAAAACCACCGTCAGTAACTACAGTTGCTCGCGACATCTGTAAGCGCAAGTTAAAACTGTATCATGCAAAGCCAAAGCCATTTATCAACAACACCCGGAAACGCCGCCGGCTTCGCTGGGCCCGAGCTCATCTAAGATGGACTGATGCAGAGTGGAAATGTGGGCCAACTTTTCTTGCAATGTGTTGCTGCCATTAAATCCTAAGTTAATGATTATTTACCATTTACACAACGTGACAACTTCACTGCTTTTGGGTTTTCTGTACGTTTGTAATCGAAAAAAACATTTATTATCGAGCGGCGTGCACCGCCCCAAAGGACGCCATCTTTGTGGGAAAGACTTCTGCATAATACATTTGTACCCGCTGAAGCGAGCGGCCTTCGGAAGATTCTGAGAGAAATGCTTTTCTGCGGCGCACGCCGGATATAATCGACTGTGACGGCGGCGGGATTTGAGGCGCGGTGCTGACAAAAAGGTGGAGAAAAGCGCGAAAACATCACCGAACCTGGACCGTGTTTGCCCTTTTTTTGCAAGCGGCTGCCTCGACGGGCATGGGGTCCCCCCCTTCCACTGACATGAGGTGATATTTGCCGCTTGGCAGGTGCGAAAAAACCCAAACGCCAAGGCCGGCGCGGATCAAAACGACAAAAAAAGGTAACTTCTTTTAAAGAAATCTCACCTGACGGACGGGAAGGCAGCCTTGGGGAAGCAAGGAGAAATATGTCGGGGGGAAGGGGGGGAGGTGGGGGGGGGGGGCACGGCAAGAACCGCCGAGGGCGCTTTCCGGAAGAAAATAAATTGTACGTCAAAAAAGGACGATGCAGGGAATAAGAAGTTGACGACAACGGACAATACGGCTGGCGTGATAAAAAGTTAACGGGCGAGTTCAATAATGCAGGACTATATGAGAAGACATCAGCCTGCACATCCATAACCTTGTCAGCCGCCGATTAATGATTCCCTTTTGTGGGATCCTGCAGACACGTGCTCCCGCGCCGCACTACCCACGCTATTACTTATTACTCGCCAGAAAATAAAGGGGGTGGGGGGGTTGATGAAATCGATTCCGGCTGCACGGTCAAATATTTATGAAAGCGAGGAGAGGTGCCACGCGACTGTCAGTCAAACACAACGATCCGGGTGTGATATTAATAACTCTGCCGTCACAGGTATTGTAGATTTCTGCTCAAATTAGAACTTTCTACATTTATTTTTGTTAGCACCTCTCAGCGTGGTCCCGATACCAATATTTTAAAACAGTGAACATACCAGACAACTTGTCTTTTAGTAGTAAGTAAACAAACAAATAAAGTAACAAATAAGTAAAGAAAGCCCTCTCCGTTGTGGAAGGGGGGGGGGGCTACAGGTCCGGTGGCCATGGATGAAGTGCTGGCTGTCCAGAGTCGGGACCCGGGGTGGACCGCTCGTCTGTGCATCAGTTGGGGACATCTCTACGATGCTGAACCATCTCCGCTCTGGATGGTCTCCTGCTGGCCCCACTATGGACTGGACTCTCACTATTATGTTAGATCCACTATGGACTGGACTCTCACTATTATGTTAGATCCACTATGGACTGGACTCTCACTATTATGTTAGATCCACTATGGACTGGACTCTCACTATTATGTTGGATCCACTATGGACTGGGCTCTCACTATTATGTTAGATCCACTATGGACTGGACTCTCACTATTATGTTAGATCCACTATGGACTGGACTCTCTCACTATTATGTTAGATCCACTATGGACTGGACTCTCACACTATTATGTTAGATCCACTATGGACTGGACTCTCACTATTATGTTAGATCCACTATGGACTGGACTCACACTATTATGTTAGATCCACTATGGACTGGACTCTCACACTATTATGTTAGATCCACTATGGACTGGACTCTCACACTATTATGTTAGATCCACTATGGACTGGACTCTCACAATATTATGTTAGATCCACTATGGACTGGACTCTCACACTATTATGTTAGATCCACTATGGACTGGACTCTCACACTATTAGGTTAGATCCACTATGGACTGGACTCTCACACTATTAGGTTAGATCCACTATGGACTGGACTCTCACTATTATGTTAGATCCACTATGGACTGGACTCTCACTATTATGTTAGATCCACTATGGACTGGACTCTCACAATATTATGTTAGATCCACTATGGACTGGACTCTCACTATTATGTTAGATCCACTATGGACTGGACTCTCACTATTATGTTAGAACCAATATGGACTGGGCTCTCACACTATTATGTTAGATCCACTATGGACTGGACTCTCACTATTATGTTAGATCCACTATGGACTGGACTCTCTCACTATTATGTTAGATCCACTATGGACTGGACTCTCACTATTATGCTAGATCCACTATGGACTGGACTCTCACACTATTATGTTAGATCCACTATGGACTGGACTCTCACACTATTATGTTAGATCCACTATGGACTGGACTCTCACACTATTATGTTAGATCCACTATGGACTGGACTCTCACAATATTATGTTAGATCCACTATGGACTGGACTCTCACACTATTATGTTAGATCCACTATGGACTGGACTCTCACACTATTAGGTTAGATCCACTATGGACTGGACTCTCACACTATTAGGTTAGATCCACTATGGACTGGACTCTCACTATTATGTTAGATCCACTATGGACTGGACTCTCACTATTATGTTAGATCCACTATGGACTGGACTCTCACAATATTATGTTAGATCCACTATGGACTGGACTCTTACTATTATGTTAGATCCCTCCGCAGATCTTACCTCCCGCTCGTCACTTTTTGCTGCCGTCCATCAAATATTAATGCCGAGCGCAGCAGCACGACATACCGTGTCAGAGACCTGCAGGATCCACCAGGAATCTGCTCAGAAGGCGGCTAAAAAGCCCTTTTAATATTCACGTCGCATACATGGTTCTCGCCCGGTAAAGGGTTGCGTGCCATCTCCAGGTTGGGGAGGAGACCCTTCCCCAAGTGGAGGAGTTCAAGTACCTCGGAGTCTTGTTCACGAGTGAGGGAAGAGTGGATGGTGAGATCGACAGTTGGATCGGTGCGGCGTCTTCAGTAATGCGGACGCTGTATCGATCCGTTGTGGTGAAGAAGGAGCTGAGCCGGAAGGCAAAGCTCTCGATTTACCGGTCGATCTACGTTCCCATCCTCACCTATGGTCATGAGCTTTGTGTCATGACCGAAAGGACAAGATCACGGGTACAAGCGGCAGAAATTAGTTTCCTCCGCTGGGTGGCGGGTCTCTCCCTTAGAGATAGGGTGAGAAGCTCTGCCATCCATCCGAGAAGAACTCAGAGTGAAGCCACTGCTCCTCCACATTGAGAGGATCCAGATGAGGTGGTTCGGGCATCTGGTCAGGATGCCACCCGACGCCTCCCTAGGGAGGTGTTTAGGGCACGTCCGACTGGCATGAGGCCACAGGGAAGACCCAGGACATGTTTGGAAGACTATGTCTCCCGGCTGGCCTGGGAACGCCTCGGGAGCTGGACGAAGTGGCTGGGGAGAGGGAAGTCTGGGCTTCTCTGCTTAGGCTGCTGCCCGCACGACCCGACCTCGGATAAGCGCAAGAAAATGGATGGATGGATGGATGGACATCGCATACGTGACATTCCAGCGCTGCGACCTAGCTACACTGTACTCACGCGTCCGAACAGCACAGACGTTTCCCGTATTTTTGTTTGGGATCGACTTTCCCAGGGATCCATTAGTAACAATAATTATTTCATTCACGGGGATTCGCCTCACGTCATCCCCTTATGAGGGCAATGGACAGGAGAGTTAACCCGAGAAGCGACACGGGTAATTAGACACCCGGACATTGGACACTTACCCATCCTTGCAAGTGTGGAGTAAATAAGTACTAACACGTGTGACAACTGCAAAACATTATCTAGAAACTTCAGACCGTCATGATGTCACACCATGATGTAACTCTTCTACTCCGGAACCGCCGCACTTAAAAGGCTGAAAATCGGTCCGGGTGTCCACCCTTATCGTCTTGTCTGTGCCATTATTTTTCTGACAAATACACCAAATGGTGGCGTTAGTATCAAAGTTGGAAAGCCATAAGTCAATTGTAGGGGTGTTCCGTTCAGGGTTTTATGCTATACCATATCGATCTCATGTACTACCTGTACATTTTTCACTTGATTTACGGTGAATGCTACTGTCAGTGCAACAATATCAAGACAAAGAAGTACTAACACGTGTGACAGTTGCAAGAAATCATCTAGATTCTAGAACCTTCAGATACAGTATGTGCCTGATCCAATATTGTCATGATGCCACACCATGATGTAACTCTTTTACTCCGGAACCGCCACACTTAAAAGGCTGAAAATCGGTCCGGGTGTCCACCCTTATTGTCTTGTTTGTGCTATTATTTCTCTGACAAATACAGCAAATGGTGGGGCTAGTATCAAAGTTGGAACCCATAAGTCAATTGTAGGGGTGTTCCGTTCAGGGTTTTATGCTATACCATATCGATCTCATGTACTACCTGTACATTTTTCACTTGATTTACGGTGAATGCTACTGTCAGTGCAACAATATCAAGACAAAGAAGTACTAACACGTGTGACAGTTGCAAGAAATCATCTAGATTCTAGAACCTTCAGATACAGTATGTGCCTGATCCAATATTGTCATGATGCCACACCATGATGTAACTCTTTTACTCCGGAACCGCCACACTTAAAAGGCTGAAAATCGGTCCGGGTGTCCATCCTTATTGTCTTGTTTGTGCCATTATTTTTCTGACAAATACACCAAATGGTGGGGCTAGTATCAAAGTTGGAACCCATAAGTCAATTGTAGGGCTGTTCCGTTCAGGGTTTTATGCTATACCATATCGATCACCTGTATTACCTGTACATTTTTCACTTTATTTATGGTGAATGCTACTGTCAGTGTAACAATATCAAGACAATATTTAAAGGCCTACTGAAATGAATTTTTTGTTTTATTTAAACGGGGATAGCAGATCTATTCTATGTGTCATACTTGATCATTTCGCGATATTGCCATATTTTTGCTGAAAGGATTTAGTATAGAACAACGACGATAAAGATCGCAACTTTTGCTATCTGACAAAAAAAAGCCTTGCCCCTACCGGAAGTAGCGTGACGTAGTCAATTGAACATTTCCGCAAAGTTCCCTATTGTTTACAGTGATCGCGGCCAGAAGTGAGAGCGATTCGGGCCGAGAAAGCGACGATTTCCCCATTAATTTGAGCGAGGATGAAAGATTTGTGGATGAGGAAAGTGCAAGTGAAGGACTAGAGGGCAGTGGAAGCGATTCGGATAGGGAAGATGCTGTGAGAGGCGGGTGGGACCTGATATTCAGCTGGTAATGACTACAACAGTAAATAAACACAAGACATATATATACTCTATTAGCCACAACACAACCAGGCTTATATTTAATATGCCACAAATTAATCCCGCATAAAAACACCTAGGTGTTTGTTATGCTAGCTCCTAGCTCCTACCTCCCGTCCATATAACCCGCCAATACAATTCAAACACCTGCACAACACACACAATCACTCAGCCCAAAGGACCGTTCACCTAACCCAAGGTTCAAAGAGCTTATATATTTACCCAAAGTTACGTACGTGACACGCACGTACGGGCAAGCGATCAAATGTTTGGAAGCGCAGCTGCGTACTCACGGTACCGCGTCTGCGTCTGTGTATCCAAATCAAAGTAATCCTGGTAAGAGTCTGTGTTGTCCCAGTTCTCTACAGGCGTCTGTGTATCCAAGTCAAAGTCCTCCTGGTAGGAGTCTCCGTTGTCCGAGTTCTTCGATCTTGACTGCATCTTTCGGGAATGTAAACAATGAAACATCGGCTGTGTTGTGTTGCGGACTTCCCTCGCAAAATACTCCGCTTCGCACCGACAACTTTCTTCTTTGCTTGCTCAGCTTCTTTCTCCATAATGCAATGAACAAATTGCAACAGATTCACCAACACAGATGTCCAGAATACTGTGCAATAATGAGATGAAAACAGAGCTATTTTGTATTGGCTTCAATGGGGTATCGATACTCCTGTTTCACTGGCTACGTCACGCGCATACGTCATCATCCAAAGGCGTTTTCAACCGGAAGTGTGGCGGGAAATTTAAAATTGCACTTTATAAGTTAACCCGGCCGTATTGGCATGTGTTGCAATGTTAAGATTTCATCATTGATATATAAACTATCAGACTGCGTGGTCGGTAGTAGTGGCTTTCAGTAGGCCTTTAAACTGTTTCCTTATTCTCTTGTTATACATACAACTGTTTGATCAAGACAAAGTCAATAGAGAAAAAAAAACCCTAAACAAAACCCTTTGCCGATGTTAAGGTACGTTGATTTTCCTTGTTTGAATGTTTTTTGATGGTAGCAATATGGTTGTT
>NC_084738.1:77321336-77346336 GCF_033978785.1 Entelurus aequoreus | reverse complement strand
GCTAACAAGTGTAATGTGCCAGGTTATATGACTCTGAGGCTTACCGCTGAAAAATTGACTAGAAAAGTTAACGCTAGCATGCTAAAAATTAGCAAGTGTCATGTGCCAGGTTATTTGACTCTGAGGCTTTCCGCTGAAAAACTGGCTAAAAAAGTTAACAAAAAAAGTTATCATATAATATGACAACTTTTTTTGCTAACTTTTTTAGCCAATTGGCCGAAAGTTTTTTTGCTAACTTTTTTAGCCAATTGGCTGAAAATTTTAGCAAAAAAAAAAAAAATTTGCAAAAAATGTTGTATATTATTGTTAGCACACTAGCATGCGAACAGTAAGCAAGTGGCATGTGCTAGCGTTAACTTTTCTAGTCAATTTTTAATGATATTAATGTTAGCACAGAAGCATGCTAACAAGTGTAATGTGCCAGGTTATATGACTCTGAGGCTTACCGCTGAAAAATTTACTAGAAAAGTTAATGCTAACATGCTAACAATTAGCAAGTGTCATGTGCCAGGTTATTTGACTCTGAGGCTTTCCGCTGAAAAACTGGCTAAAAAAGTTAACAAAAAAAGTTATCATATTATATGACAACTTTTTTTGCTAACTTTTTTAGCCAATTGGCTGAAAATTTTAGCAAAAAAAAAAAAAGTTAGCAAAAAATGTTGTATATTATTGTTAGAACACTAGCATGCGAACAGTAAGCAAGTGGCATGTGCTAGCGTTAACCTTTCTAGTCAATTTTTAATAATATCAATGTTAGCACAGAAGCATGCTAACAAGTGTAATGTGCAAGGTTATATGACTCTGAGGCTTACCGCTGAAAAATTGACTAGAAAAGTTAACGCTAGCATGCTAACAATTAGCAAGTGTCATGTGCCAGGTTATTTGACTCTGAGGCCTTCCGCTGAAAAACTGGCTAAAAAAGTTAACAAAAAAAGTTATCATATTATATGACAACTTTTGTTGCTAACTTTTTTAGCCAATTTTTCAGCGGAAAGCCTCAGAGTCAAATAACCTGGCACATGACACTTGCTAATTGTTAGCATGCTCGCGTGCCGACGTTGATATGTTAACTTTTCTAGTACATTTTTCAGCGGTAAGCCTCAGAGTCATATAACCTGGCACATGACACTTGCTAACTGTTAGCATGCTAGCGTTAACTTTTCTAGTCAATTTTTAATAATATTAATGTTAGCACAGAAGCATGCTAACAAGTGTAATGTGCCAGGTTATATGACTCTGAGGCTTACCGCTGAAAAATTGACTAAGAAAGTTAACGCTAGCATGCTAACAATTAGCAAGTGTCATGTGCCAGGTTATTTGACTCTGAGGCTCTCCGCTGAAAAACTGGCTAAAAAAGTTAACAAAAAAAGTTATCATATTATATGACAACTTTTTTTGCTAACTTTTTTAGCCAATTGGCTGAAAGTTTTAGCAAAAAAAAAAAAGTTAGCAAAAAATGTTGTATATTATTGTTAGCACACTAGCATGCGAACAGTAAGCAAGTGGCATGTGCTAGTGTTAACTTTTCTAGTCAATTTTTAATAATATTAATGTTAGCACAGAAGCATGCTAACAAGTGTAATGTGCCAGGTTATATGACTCTGAGGCTTACCGCTGAAAAATGTACTAGAAAAGTTAACGCTAGCATGCTAACAATTAGCAAGTGTCATGTGCCAGGTTATAACCTCTGAGGCTTTCCGCTGAAAAATTGGCTAAAAAAGTTAACAAAAAAAGTTATATTATATGACAACTTTTTTTGCTAACTTTTTTAGCCAATTTTTCAGCGGAAAGCCTCTGAGTCAAATAACCTGGCACATGACACTTGCTAATTGTTAGCATGCTAGCGTGCCGACGTCGATATGTTAACTTTTCTAGTACATTTTTCAGCGGAAAGCCTCAGAGTCAAATAACCTGGCACATGACACTTGCTAATTGTTAGCATGCTCGCGTGCCGACGTTGATATGTTAACTTTTCTAGTACATTTTTCAGCGGTAAGCCTCAGAGTCAAATAACCTGGCACATGACACTTGCTAACTGTTAGCATGCTAGCGTTAACTTTTCTAGTCAATTTTTTCAGCAGTAAGCCTCATAGTCATATAACCTGGCACATGCCACTTGCTAACTGTTAGCATGCTAGCGTAACATTTGCTAGTAAATTTTTCAGCGGTAAGCCTCAGAGTCATATAACCTGGCACATGCCACTTGCTTACTGTTCGCATGCTAGTGTGCTAACAATACTATATACAACTTTTTTTTTTTTTTTGCTAAAATTTTCAGCTAATTTTTCCGCGGTAAGCCTCAGAGTCATATAACCTTGCACATTACACTTGCTTACTGTTAGAATGCTAGTGTGCTAACATTAATATATAACTTTTTTATGCCAACTTTTTTTTTGCTAACTTTTTTTTCGCTAACTTTTTTTGCCAACTTTTTTTTTGGCTACCTTTTTTTTGCTACCTTTTTTTTTTGCTAACCTTTTCAGCCAATTTTTCAGCGGTAAGCCTCATCGTCATATAACCTGGCACATGAAACTTGCTAATTGTTAGCATGCTAGCGTGCCAACAGTAATATGTTAACTTTTCTAGTCAACTTTCAACTTTGCACCTAGAACAATCCGGATGGTTCTTTTCCCTCTTTGGTCCGGAGGACACGACGTCCACCGTTTCCAAAAAACATTTTGAAATGTGGACTCGTCAGACCACAGAACACTTTTTCCACTTTGCATCAGTCCATCTTAGATGAGCGAAGCCTGGCGGCGGTTCTGGGTGTTGTTGATAAATGGCTTTGGCTTTGCATAGTAGAGTTTTAACTTGCACTTACAGATGCAGCGACCAACTGCAGTTACTGACAGTGGCTTTCTGAAGTGTTCCTCAGCCCATGTGGTGATATCCTTTACACACTGATGTCGCTTTTTGATGCAGCACCGCCTGTTGCAGTGATTTCTCCAGATTCTCTGAACCTTTTGACGATATTACGGAGCGTAGATGGTGAAATCCCTACATTCCTTGCAGTAGCTGGTTGAGAAATGTTGTTCTTCAACAATTTGCTCAGGCATTTGTCGACAAAGTGGCGACCCTCGACCCCCGTCCTTGTTTGTGAACGACTGAGCATTTCATGGAATCTACTTGTATACCCAATCATGGCACCCACCTGTTCCCAATTAGCCTGTTCACCTGTGTATTCAATTGAATATAAGTTGAAAAGGATTTGTTGTATTGTCTTTTTATTTACCATTTACACAACGTGACAACTTCACCGCTTTTTGGGGTTTTGTTTACCACTTCAAGCACTATTCTCCTCATGGCCACTAGGGGGCTGTCAACGGCTTTATAGGCCTCGAATTGTTTAGTTTCATTTCCAAGTATTTCATTTAAGAAAGCAATTGCAATTTGGAGCGGGTGCAGACAAAAAGCCTCCCTGGCCATTATTGTGCGTTACGAGCTCTGCCAGCGTCCCCCCACAGCGTCCTCTACAAAAAAAAATAACAACGCCGCTTGGCACGCCGCCACTCGTTGCCACGTGAAATGCCACCGTTTGTCCTGACTCGGCAGATTTCCGACCTCGGGGGGCGGGGCAACAGACGAGTGGAAGGCGCACCGACCGCAGCCCCCGACGCCGTCGACCTCCATCACGCCGCGGCCATATTTGCATTCAGGCGGGGGCCTGAAAGAGCTCAGTCATCCAGCAATGACAAGCAGTGTGCCCTCCCTCCCCTCCCCCCCGCTGTCATCCATCCTGTCTGACACACACACACACACACACACACACACACACACACACACACTGACACACACACACTGTCAGCATTATCATTGACCACGCCATTGCTTTGCTAACTGTAGTCACACTCAGGTGCTCTAAACACGCTCAGCTATGAAAAGCACTTAAAGGCCTACTGAAAGCCACTACTAGCGACCACGCAGTCTGATAGTTTATATATCAATGATGAAATCTTAACATTATAACACATGCCAATACGGCCGGGTTAACTTATAAAGTGACATTTTAAATTTGCCGCTAAACTTCCGGTTCGAAACGCCTCTGAGGATGACGTATGCGCGTGACGTAGACCGGCGAACACGGGTATGCCTTCCACATTGAAGCCGATACGAAAAAGCTCTGTTTTCATTTCATAATTCCACAGTATTCTGGACATCTGTGTTCGTGAATCTGTTGCAATCATGTTCATTGCATTATGGAGAAAGAAGCTGAGCAAGCAAAGAAGAAAGTTGTCGGTGTGAAATGGACGTATTTTTCGAACGTAGTCAGCCACAACAGTACACAGCCGGCGCTTCTTTGTTTACATTCCCGGAAGATGCAGTCAAGATGGAAGAACTCGGATAACAGAGACTCTAACCAGGAGGACTTTTGACTTGGATACACAGACGCCTGTAGAGAACTGGGACAACACAGACTCTTACCAGGATTACTTTGATTTGGATGACAAAGACGCAGACGTGCTACCGTGAGTATGCAGCTTTGGCTTCTAAACATTTGATCGCTTGACCGTATGTGCGCAACTTTTTTTTTGCGTATGTACGTAACTTTTTTAAAATATATAAGCTTTATGAACCTTGGGTTAGGTGAACGGTCTTTTGGGCTGAGTGATTGTGTGTGTTGATCAGGTGTTTGAATTGTATTGGCGTGTTCTATGGAGCTAGGAGCTAGCATAGGAGCTAGGAGCTAGCATAACACGTACCGTACCGTACGTGCGCGTCACGTACGTAACTTTTTAAAAATATATAAGCTTTATGAACCTTGGGTTAGGTGAACGGTCTTTTGGGCTGAGTGACTGTGTGTGTTGATCAGGTGTTTGAATTGTATTGGCGTGTTCTATGGAGCTAGGAGCTAGCATGGGAGCTAGGAGCTAGCATAACACGTACCGCACCGTACGTGCGCGTCACGTACGTAACTTTTTAAAAATATATAAGCTTTATGAACCTTGGGTTAGGTGAACGGTCTTTTGGGCTGAGTGATTGTGTGTGTTGATCAGGTGTTTGAATTGTACTGGCGTGTTCTATGGAGCTAGGAGCTAGCATAGGAGCTAGGAGCTAGCATAACACGTACCGTACCGTACGTGCGCGTCACGTACGTAACTTTTTAAAAATATATAAGCTTTATGAACCTTGGGTTAGGTGAACGGTCTTTTGGGCTGAGTGATTGTGTGTGTTGATCAGGTGTTTGAATTGTATTGGCGTGTTCTATGGAGCTAGGAGCTAGCAGAGGAGCTAGGAGCTAGCATAACAAACACGCAGGTGTTTTTATGCAGGATTAATTTGTGTCGTATTAAATATAAGCCTGGTTGTGTTGTGGCTAATAGAGTATATATATGTCTTGTGTTTATTTACTGTTGTAGTCATTCCCAGCTGAATATCAGGTCACCCCCGGCTCTCACAGCATCTTCCCTATCTGAATCGCTTCCACTGCCCTCTAGTCCTTCACTTGCACTTTACTCATCCACAAATCTTTCATCCTCGCTCAAATTAATGGGGAAATTGTCGCTTTCTCGGTCCGAATCTCTCTCACTTCATGCGGCCATCATTGTAAACAATAGGGAACTTTGCGTATATGTTCAACTGACTACGTCACGCTACTTCCGGTAGGGGCAAGCCTTTTTTTTATCAGATACCAAAAGTTGCAATCTTTATCGTCGTCGTTCTATACTAAATCCTTTCAGCAAAAATATGGCAATATCGCGAAATGATCAAGTATGACACATAAAATAGATCTGCTATCCCCGTTTAAATAAAAAAAAATCATTTCAGTAGGCCTTTAAAAGCCTACTGAAATTATTATTTTTTATTTAAACGGGAATAGCAGATCCATTCTATGTGTCATACTTGATCATTTCGCGATATTGCCATATTTTTGCTGAAAGGATTTAGTAGAGAAAATCGACGATAAAGTCCGCAAAAAAAAAAGCCTTGCCTGTACCGGAAGTAGCGTGACGTGATGTCACAGGAGCTAGTATTCCTCACAATTTCCCCGTTGTTTACAATGGAGCGAGAGAGATTCGGACCGAGAAAGTGACGATTACCCCATTAATTTGAGCGAGGATGAAAGATTCGTGGATGAGGAACGTTACAGTGAAGGACTTGAGAGGCAGTGAAGGACGTATCTTTTTTCGCTCTGACCGTAACTTAGGTACAAGCTGGCTCATTGGATTCCACACTCTCTCCTTTTTATTGTGGATCACGGATTTGTATTTTAAACCACCTGGGATACTATATCCTCTTGAAAATGAGAGTCGACAACGCGAAATGGACATTCAGTGCCTTTTATCTCCACGACAATACATCGGTGAAATGCTTTAGCTACGAGCTAACGTGATAGCATTGTGCTTTAACTGCATATAGAAACAAAACAAATAAACCCCTAACTGGAAGTATAGATAGAAAATCAACAATACTACTAAACCGTGGACATGTAATACCGGTTAATGCTTTCCAGGCTGGCGAAGGTTAACAATGCTGTGCTAACGATGCCATTGAAGCTAACTTAGCAACTTAGCAACGGGACCTCACAGAGCTGTGCTAAAAACATTAGCTCTCCACCTACGCCAGCCAGCCCTCATCTGCTCATCAACACCGTGCTCACCTGCGTTCCAGCGATCGGCAGAAGGACGAAGGACTTCACCCGATGCGTTTGGTGGCCCGGAGACGTAGGAAGTCAAGGTGAGGTCGGCGGCTAGCGCGGCTAGCGCTCCAACAAAGTCCTCCCGGTGTGTTGCTGTAGTCCACCGCTAATACACCGATCCACCTACAACTGTCTTCTTTGCAGCCTTCATTGTTCATTAAACAAATTGCAAAGATGTCCAGAATACTGTGGAATTATGAAATGAAACAGAGCTTTTTGTATAGGATTCTACGGGGTACCATAACTTCCGTTACTCGGACTTCGTCACGCGACATACGTCATCATACCGTGACGTTTCAGCGGATATTTCCCGGGAAGTTTTAAATGTCACTTAATAAGTTAACCCGGCCGTATTGGCATGTGTTGCAATGTTAAGATTTCATCATTGATATATAAACTATCAGACTGCGTGGTCGCTAGTAGTGGCTTTCAGTAGGCCTTTAAGTCCACTTTTAAAGTCTGCTGTTTAACAAACAATGCACTTTGTTTTGCCTCAAGTATATTTTCTTTCAAATGAAATACAAAATATGAAGAGAAAAATTAGTTTTTTTGTTATTTACATTTAGAACTAATTCATTCTCAGTATATATTGTGTTTTTTCAACCTTATTTGATACAAGTTGTGTATTTTTCTAGCTCCTGTAGTTCACTCCTTTAAATAAAGTCGGCACAATCTGGTATCAAATCCCCCGTGTGTTAATTCAACTCGTGAAGATAATATAAAATAATTTTACTAAAACTATTGATGTTTTTTTCAAATTTTATTTAGTGTACAGTTATTTTATTGATCCACATACACACTACCGTTCAAAGTTTGGGTCACATTAAATGTCCTTATTTTTCAATGAAGATAACTTTAAACTAGTCTTAACTTTAAATAAATACACTCTATACATTGCTAATGTGGTAAATGACTATTCTAGCTGCAAATGTCTGGTTTTTGGTGCAAGGGATACAGGTGTATAGAGGCCCATTTCCAGCAACTATCACTCCAGTGTTCTAATGGTACAATGTGTTTGCTCATTGGCTCAGAAGGCTAATTGATGATTAGAAAACCCTTGTGCAATCATGTTCACACATCTGAAAACACTTTAGCTCGTTACAGAAGCTACAAAACTGACCTTCCTTTGAGCAGATTGAGTTTCTGGAGCATCACATTTGTGGGGTCAATTAAACGCTCAAAATGGCCAGAAAAAGAGAACTTTCATCTGAAACGCGACAGTCTATTCTTTTTCTTACAAATGAAGGCCATTCCACAAAATTGTTTGGGTGACCCCAAACTTTTGAACGGTAGTGTATATTTAATGAATGTCATGTTTAATTAAATAGTCACAGCTGTGGTGGACAACTTCAAAATGAAAGTGCACGAATAATAGACGAATGGAACATTTCACAAAATAAATCATAGACTCAGCACAGTATCGTAGGAAATATAGGAATAAAAATCATTTAAAAAAAATACATAAAAGGATACATAAAATCAAAATACATAAAATACATAAACATATTTAAAAAAAAACCACTAAAAATATTATAAAAAACATTTGAAACAAATTAAAATTACATAATGTAAAAAAATACAAAAAATATATATTTTTTAAATTAAAAAAATATGTGAAAAAAAATAAATAAATACATTCATTGAAAGCACTACACATGGCACGCAAAAATCTATAAACCATTTTTTAGCGGAGGTGTCGTGTGGAGCAGTGGTCCCCAACCACCGGGCCGCTACCGGTACCGGTCCACGGACCGATTAGTACCAGGCCGCAAAAGAAATACAAATTAAATATATATATATATATATATATATATATATATATATATATATATATAAATATATATATATATATATATATTTTTTTTTTTAATTAAATCAACATAAAAAACACAATATATACATTATATATCAATATAGATCAATACAGTCTGCAGGGATACAGTCCGTAAGCACACATGATTGTATTTCTTTATGAAAAAAATAAAAAATAAAAATAAAAAAATAAAATCTCAAACCTCAAAGAGGTACGAAAAAACAGAAAACAAGCAAACGGGACAAGGTGTCGATCGCACTTGAAGCTAAGTACTTAGCACGGGCTAGGAGGCAAGCAAAACTTAGCACTGGAATCAGGAACTAGAAAACTTTACTAGCCGTGGCATGAACAAGCAAATCTTACGTGACAGTAGCGTGACGCAAACAAAGAAGCCAAGACCAGGCTTAAATAATGTCTCTGATACAAACAGGTGAGCTTCCCGAACACCAGAGGCAGGTGAAAATCATAAGTCGCCATGGTAACAAACTCAGGAGGTGCACAACAGTAACTGAAGAGTCCAAAACAAACAGAAAACACAAAACATGATCCGGACCACGGATCATGACAGTACATTAATAATCCATTTTTACAGCTTGTCCCTCATAATGTGTACAAAATAATAGGTGTATAAATGACATAATATGTTACTGCAGACTAATTAGGAGTCTTTGTTTGTTTACTTACTACTGAAAGACAAGTTCACTATTTTATGTAGGGACTAAATTGCAATAATAAACATATGTTTCATGCACCCGAATATTTTTTGTTCAAATAAAGCCAATAATGACATTTATTTGTGGTCCCCTTTATTTAGAAAAGTATCGAAAAGTATCGAAATACCTTTTTGGTACCAGTACCAAAATATTGGTATGGGGACAACCCTAGCGTAATGTTAAAGTGGCCTTAAATATTAAATATACTTGTTAAATAAATTGTTTTTAACAATTACTAAGGCCTACTATGCTACTGTATCCAAATGGGGGGTACTTGGGCGTACAATTTCTCCACCGATTTGAAAAATTCCAAAACCAACCATTTTGTTTAAGGACTAAATTGCAATAATAAACATGATTCATGTACCCTAAGAGTTTTGTGTCCAAATAAAGACAATAATGACATTTTTTGTGGGCCCCTTTTTTTTTAGAAAAGTATGGAAAAGTACCTAAAAGTAGGGATGTCCGATAATGGCTTTTTGCCGATATCCGATATTACGATATTGTCCAACTCTTTAATTACCGATACCGATATCAACCGATATATGCAGTCGTGGAATTAACACATTATTATGCCTAATTTGGACAACCAGGTATGGTGAAGATAAGGCACTTTTTAAAAAAAATTAGTAAAATAAGATAAATAATTAAAAACATTTTCTTGAATAAAAAAGAAAGTACAACAATATAAAAACAGTTACATAGAAACTAATAATGAATGAAAATTAGTAAAATTAACTGTTAAAGGTTAGTACTATTAGTGGAGCAGCAGCACGCACAATCATGTGTGCTTACGGACTGTATCCCTTGCAGACTGTATTGATATATATTGATATTGGACGGCGTGGCGTAGTGGGTAGAGCAACCGTGCCAGAAACCTGAGGGTTGCAGGTTCGCTCCCGCCTCTTACCATCCAAAAAAATCGCTGCCGTTGTGTCCTTGGGCAGGACACTTCACCCTTTGCCCCCGGTGCCCGCTCACACCGGTGAAATGAATGATGAATGAATGGTAGGTGGTGGTCGGAGGGGCCGTAGGCGCAAACTGGCAGCCTCGCTTCCGTCAGTCTACCCCAGGGCAGGTGTGGCTACAAATGTAGCTTACCACCACCAGGTGTGAATGAATGATGGGTTCCCACTTCTCTGTGAGCGCTTTGAGTATCTAACAATAGAAAAACGCGCGATATAAATCTAATCCATTATTATTATTATTATTATTATATATAATGTAGGAACCAGAATATTAATAACAGAAAGAAACAACCCTTTTGTGTGAATGAGTGTGAATGGGGAGGGAGGTTTTTTGGGTGGTGCACTAATTGTAAGATGTATCTTGTGTTTTTTATGTTGATTTAATAAAAAAAAAAAAAAATGATACCGATAATAAAAAAAAAACGATACAGATAATTTCCGATATTACATTTTAACGCAATATATCGGCCGATAATATCATCTCTACCTAAAAGTATTGGTATTGTAAGTGTATCTTGTGCTTTTTTATGTTGATTTAATAAAAATAAATAAATAAATAAATAAATAAAAAAAAAAAAAACGATACCGATAATAAAAAAAAAACGATACCGATAATTTCCGATAATACAATTTTAACGCATATATCGACCGATAATATAATCTCTACCTAAAAGTATCGGTATTGTAAGTGTATCTTGTGTTTTTTATGTTGATTTAATAAAAAAAAACAAAAAAAAACAAAAAAACAAAAAAAAAACGATACCGATAATAAAAAAAAAACGATACCGATAATTTCCGATATTACATTTTAACGCATATATCGACCGATAATATCATCTCTACCTAAAAGTATTGGTATTGTAAGTGTATCTTGTGTTTTTTATGTTGATTTAATAAAAAATAAAAAAAAATAAAAAAAAAACATACCGATAATAAAAAAAAAACGATACCGATAATTTCCGATATTACATTTTAACGCATATATCGGCCGATAATATCATCTCTACCTAAAAGTATTGGTATTGTAAGTGTATCTTGTGTTTTTTATGTTGATTTAATAAAAAAAAAAAAAAAAAAAAAAAAAAAAAAACCATACCGATAATAAAAAAACGATACCGATAATTTCCGATATTACATTTTAACGCATATATCGGCCGATAATATCATCTCTACCTAAAAGTATCGGTATCGGGACAACACTAATATTTGGTGCACATCTGGAAATTGTAGGTTTTTTTTTGTTTGGAGTCGCGGCTCAGTTTGCCACAATTAATCCTGGCTCTTCCTCTCCAGTGGAGTTTCTTTTATGTCTATTATTGCTGCGGGGTGTTTGCAGCCCCAGCATTAAAGCAAAAAAAAACAAAAAACGAGCACTTCCGAGGGTAAATAATGTTTATGACACCCATAACCAGGAAAGGATGAACATACTGAGAATGTATTTATTTATTTATTTATTTATTTTTAACTCCCTGTTCCTGGGCACCACTTAATGATGATGCTTTTCATTGTTAAGTGGTAGGGGGGTGAGGGGGGGGGGGGGGGGGGATGAGTGAAGCGGCGCCGCGCTAATTGTCTCCGCTGTTGCACTCGCCATGACTAAACCTCGCTATCACCCGCTACATCTTCACCAACACTCCAATCAGGCGTGTCCACTTCACACGCTAAGCCAATTAGCAGCGCGGCCGCCTTCTCCCGCCGCCATTAGCCCCGGTCAAAGTGGAGGCGTTGATGCCCGTGTTTGGATGCCGCGCCGCATTGCCGCCATTGATTAAAAGCCTGGAAACACGCCGACCTCCCCTGGAACTTGTTGAAGGGGGGGGGAGGAAAAAAACAAAACCCGTACTTGAAAGCGGCGCCGCCGGTGTCCCGCTCACCTTGATCACGGAAGCGACGGCGGGCCTTAATGAGACACGGGAGAGCACGTCGAATCCAGTAAGATGGCGCCGACTCGGTTGCCTCTGCCCCGTTCTCCGCCGCGCCCGTCGCCGCCATTTTGGGGGCGGCTTTAATATATGCGGGAAGGCATTATAAATAACATACCAGCGCCACCGCAGTCTTGCGGGGGGAAGTAGGTCGAGCCGCCGGGTGTTTGTGCGGGAGAGGTGAGCACGCCGGGGGTCACGTGTGAAGCGGGCGAGGACGGGAGGGAAGGTAGCGCCATCGCTTTAATTATGAGCCAGCAGTTCCCTTCAATGAGTTCAGAGGAATTTTGTCTTGGATTCTTTCTCCAAACTTTTGGATTTTAACCCTAACCCTCTTTCTACACCTAACCCTAACCCTAACCCCAAACCCTAACCCTAACCCTAACCACACCCCCAACCCTAGCCATAATCCTAACCAACTATTTTTCTTTATGCCTAACCATAACCCTAATCCTAATCCTAATCCTAATCCTAACCCTAATCCTAACCCCAACCCCACCCTAACACTAACCCTAACCCTAACCCCTAATCCTAACCACACCCCCAACCCTAGCCCTAACCCTAACCAACTGTCTTTCTTTACGCCTAACCTAATCCTAACCCCAACCCCAACCCTAACCCTAACCCTAACCCCAACCTCAACCCTAACCCCAACCCTAACCCTAACCATAACCCAAACCTAACCCTAACCCTAACCCCAAACCCTAACCCTAACCCCTAATCCTAACCCTAACCACACCCCCAACCCTAACCAACTTTTTTTCTTTATGCCTAATCCTAATCCTAACCCCAACGCCAACCCAACCCTAACCCTAACCCTAATCCTAGCCACACCCCCAACCCTAGCCCTAACCCTAACCAACTCTCATTCTTTATGCCTAACCCTAATCCTAATCCTAACCCCAACGCCAACCCAACCCTAACCCTAACCCTAATCCTAACCACACCCCAACCCTAACCCTAACCTAACCAACTCTCATTCTTTATGCCTAACCCTAATCCTAACCCCAACCCAAACCCTAACCCTAACCCCAACTCAACCCAACCCTAACCCAACCCTAACCCTAACCCAAACCCAAACCCTAACCCTAACCCTAACCCTAATCCTAACCACACCCCCAACCCTAACCAACTCTTTTTATTCATGCCTAACCCTAATCCTAACCCTAACCCCTAACCCTAATCCTAACCACACACCCAACCCTAGCCATAATCCTAACCAACTCTTTCTTTATGCCTAACCCTAATCCTAATCCTACCCTAATCCTAACCCCAACCCCAACCCTAACCCTAACCCCTTAATCCTAACCACACCCCAGCCCTAGCCCTAACCAACACTCTTTCTTTATGCCTAACCCTAATCCTAACCCCAACCCCAACCCTAACCCTAACCCCAACCTCAACCCCAACCCCAACCCTAACCCTAACCATAACCCAAACCTAACCCTAACCCTAACCCTACCCTTACCCCAAACCCTAACCCTAACCCCTAATCCTAACCACACCCCCAACCCTAGCCCTAACCCTAACCAACTATTTTTCTTTATGCCAAACCCTAACCCTAACCCTATCCTAATCCTACCCTAATCCTAACCCCAACCCCAACCCTAAACCCTAACCCTAACCCTAACCCTAACCCCTAACCCTAACCCTAACCCTAACCCCAACCCTAACCCTAACCAGAGTCTTCAAAGCAATGAAGACAGTTAGCTCCACCCCCTGCCTTCTGTGGAACTCAAGAAAGAGGGGCTCAAGTGTGGGCCAATTGTGTCTCCAGGACGTCGAAATGTTCTGATCACTATTTTGTTTTCTTCTGACAGCGGGCATGAGCAGATTATTAATTGTAGAGTTTAATCACACTTTCTCTAAAATGGACGCCCGACTCACATGCTTTTGTCCATTCCAAACGAAAGTTACCATATTTTCCGGACTATAAGGCGCACTTAAAATCCTTTCATTTTCTCAAAAATCGACAGCGCGCCTTATAACCAGTGCACCTAATGTACAGATTGGTTCTGGTTGTGTTTACCGACCTCAAAGCTATTTTATTTATTAAAAGGCTGACCAGTAGATGGCAGTCACACATAAGAGATATGCCAGTAAACAACACCAAAACTTGAAATGTTCCATTGAGAATACAAAACATTGCACACAACGATCAAAATGTTGTAGTACAATTTTGATAAGCTACGAAGACGCCCCACTTGGTGGATTTTTGGAGCATTACAGCTACCCTAGTCAGACGTACTGTGCTTCAACATACAGTATTATTATGGTGTGTGAAAAATGGCACCTATTAGCAGACATATTATCTGCCGTTTTGTTTCACAAATTGTGCAAAACCAACTTTTCTTACCTTCTGGTACCTGCTGATGTGTATTTGGGGTCACGGTCAAGCGGGCGAGGACGGGAGGAAGGTAGCGCCATCGCTTTAATTATGAGCCAGCACTTCCCTTCAATGAGTTCAGAGGAATTTTGTCTTGGATTCTTTCTCCAAACTTTTGGATTTTAACCCTAACCCTCTTTCTACACCTAACCCTAACCCTAACCTAACCCAAGCCCTAACGCTAATCCTAACCACACCCAAACCCTAGCCCTAATCCTAACCAACTCTTTTTCTTTATGCCTAACCCTAATCCTAACCCTAATCCTAACCCCAACCCAGCCCTAACCCTAACCTCAACCCTAACCCTAACCTAACCCCTAACCCTAACCCTAACCCTAACCCTAACTGCTAACCCTAATCCTAACCACACCCCCAAACCTAGCCCTAACTCTAACCAACTCTCTTTCTTTATGCCTAACCCTAATCCTAACCCCAACCCTAACCCTAACCCTAACCCTAACCCTAACCCCTAACCCTAACCCTAACCCCAACCCCAACCCTAACCCTAACCCTAACCCAACCTAACCCTAACCCTAACCCTAACCCTAACCGCTAACCCTATTCCTAACCACACCCCAACCTAGCCCTAACCCTAACCAACTCTCTTTCTTATGCCTAACCCTAATCCTAACCCCAACCGTAACCCTAACCCCAACCCTTTTAAAACATTACTCACGACGCTCAAAAATCTGTCAAAATGTTTTAGTACAACTTTGGTAAGCTAAGAAGACGCACCGCTTGATGGATTTTGGGAGCATTACAGCTACCATAGTCAGACGTACTGTGCTTCAACATAAAGTATTATTATGCTGTGTTTATAAGGTAAGACATATTATCTGGCGTTTTGTTTTGCAATATTGTGCAAAACCAACTTTTCTTACCTTCTGGTACCTGCTGATGTGTATTTGGGGTCACATGCGAAGCGGGCGAGGACGGGAGGGAAGGTAGCGCCATCGCTTTAATTATGAGCCAGCACTTCCCTTCTATGAGTTCAGAGGAATTTTGTCTGGAAAGAAGCAACGTCTTGGATTCTTTCTCCAAACTTTTGGATTTTTTCTTTTCTTTTCATCCCGCCGTCCCGAGTCTTCAAAGCGATGAAGACGGTTAGCTCCGCCCCCTGCCTTCAGTGGGACCTCAAGAAAGCGGGGCTCAAGTGTGGGCCAATTGCGTCCCCGGGACCTCGAAATGTTCTGATCACTATTTCTTTTTTTAATGCTTCTGATAACAAGCATGAGCAGATTATTAAATGTAGAGTTTAATCACCCCCGCCTACCACCCGAATGCAGCTGAGATAGGCTCCAGCACCCCCCGCCACCCAAAAGGGACAAGCGGTAGGAAATGGATGGATGGATGGAGTTGAATTACACTTTCTCTAAAAATGGACGCCCTTTTCACTACATTCCAAAACAAAATATATCATATTTTTCGGACTACAAGGCGCACTTAAAATCTTTTAATTTTCTCAAAAATCGAAAGTGCGCCTTATAACCGGTGCGCCTAATGTACGACCAGTCACATTTATTGCAAATGTTGATCTACAATCAGGGGCTAAGACTACAAATGTTTTTGTATTTAGTGCAGTGACATGTTTGAAGTCCTTCTCCGTCATTCGGCGCGAATGAACAATATTGGGTAAATTGAGAGACATGGAGTGTTTTTGCAGCTGGATCTAATGTGTTTAAACAATGAAATAATGAATCTGTGCTAAACGTGTGTTTTTGTACTCGAACCAGTGACATTTGTTAAGTAATTTGCGGTGTTTATTAACTTGTTAGCTTCTTTGGTTGCGAGTGAACAACGCTCATTAAAGAGCTCAGGAGTGTTGTTGCAGCTGGAACTAAGTGATGCATTAAAACAGTCACATTTATTGCAAATGTTGATCTACAATCAGAGGCTAAGACTACAAATTTCCAACTTAAAAGAGACACGTGTGGACTGCAAGATGACGCCAGTAAACAACACCAAAACTTTAAGAATATATGAGAACATAGAACATTACTCACAAGGCTCAAAAATCTGTCAAAATGTATTAGTACGACTTTGGTAAGCTACAAAGCTGCACCGCTTGATGGATTGTCGGAGCATCATGGCTACCCTAGTCAGACGTACTGTGCTTCAACATACGTTATTATTATGGCGTGTGTATAAGGACCACAAAAGGGCACCTATTAGGAGAAATGTTATCTTATTTCGCGATATTGTGCAAAACCAACTTTTCTATGTAGACCACGAGTGTTTTAAATGTGGAATAAAATAATAATAACATGACTCCTTTAATGCGCCTTACGTATGAAAATAGACCTGACTAGACCCGCTCATTAGGCGGTGCGCCTTAGAATCCGGTGCGCCCTATGGTCCGGAAAACGGGGTAAACAAACAATATCATTGCGGTGTTTACACATATTTAGCCCATTAAATAATTATTTAGATAAATAAGACAGTATTTTTTTTTTAAAGACATTCAAAATAAATAAATAGGTCAAACATTTTTAAAAGGCCATTTACAAAAATGAGTCAGTTAATATTTTTAAAAGGCTATTGAAAAAAAAGTATGTCAGTAAATAGTTTAAAAGCCCATTAAATAATTATTTAGATAAATAAGCATCACGGCTAGTCAGACGTACTGTGCTTCAACATACGTTATTATTATGGCGTGTGTATAAGGACCACAAAAGGGCACCTATTAGGAGATATGTAATCTTATTTCGCGATATTGTGCAAAACCAACTTTTTCTATGTAGACCACGAGTGTTTTAAAAGTGGAATAAAATAATAACATGACTCCTTTAATGCGCCTTACGTATGACAATAAACCTGATTAGACCCGCTCATTAGGCGGTGCGCCTTAGAATCCGGTGCGCCCTATGGTCCGGAAAACGCGGTAAACAAACAATATCATTGCGGGTGTTTACACTTATTTAGCCCATTAAATAATTATTTAGATAAATAAGACAGTTTTTTTTTTTTTTTTTAAAGACATTCATAATAAATAAATAAGTCAAACATTTTTAAAAGGCCATTTACAAAAATGAGTCAGTTAATATGTTTAAAAGGCTATTGAAAAACAAGTATGTCAGTAAATAGTTTAAAAGCCCATTAAATAATTATTTAGATAAATAAGCATCACGGCTAGTCAGACGTACTGTGCTTCAACGTACGTTATTATTATGGCGTGTGTATAAGAACCACAAAAGGGCACCTATTAGGAGACATGTTATCTTGTTTCGCGATATTGTGCAAAACCAACTTTTTCTATGTAGACCACGAGTGTTTTAAATGTGGAATAAAATAATAATAATATGACTCCTTTAATGTGCCTTACGTATGAAAATAGACCTGACTAGACCCGCTCATTAGGCGGTGCGCCTTAGAATCCGGTGCGCCCTATGGTCCAGAAAACGCGGTAAACAAACAATATCATTGCGGGTGTTTACACTTATTTAGCCCATTGAATAATTATTTAGATAAATAAGACAGTATTTTTTTTTTAAAGACATTCAAAATAAATAAATAGGTCAAACATTTTTAAAAGGCCATTTACAAAAATGAGTCAGTTAATATGTTTAAAATATCATTAAATAAATAAATTAGTAAGTCAGTAAATATGTTTAAAAGGCCATTAAAAAACAAGTATGTCAGCAAATAGTTTAAAAGCCCATTAAATAATTATTTAGATAAATAAGCATCACGGCTAGTCAGACGTACTGTGCTTCAACGTACGTTATTATTATGGCGTGTGTATAAGGACCGCAAAAGGGCACCTATTAGGAGACATGTAATCTTATTTCGCAATATTGTGCAAAACCAACTTTTTCTATGTAGACCACTAGTGTTTTAAATGTGGAATAAAATAATAACAACATGACCCCTTTAATGTGCCTTACGTATGAAAATAGACCCGACTAGACCCGCTCATTAGGCGGTGCGCCTTAGAATCCGGTGCGCCCTATGGTCCGGAAAACGCGGTAAACAAACAATATCATTGCGGTGTTTACACATATTTTGCCCATTAAATAATTATTTAGATAAATAAGACAGTATTTTTTTTTTAAAGACATTCAAAATAAATAAATAAGTCAAACATTTTTAAAAGGCCATTTACAAAAATGAGTCAGTTAATATGTTTAAAAGATCATTAAATATATACATTAATAAGTCAGTAAATATTTTTCAAAGGCCATTAAAAAATAAATGAGTCAGTAAATATGTTTAAAAGGCCATTGAAAAATAAATGAGTCAGTAAATATGTTTAAAAGGCCATTGAAAAATAAGTATGTCAGTAAATAGTTTAAAAGTGTGACGACCTTGTCGCATGGTGATGCGGGTGTTGTTCTCCCAGGAATGCAGACGGGCTTCGGACACAGCTTGCAGGTACTAATGATTTATTTAAGAAATAAATAATATTTGAACAAACAAAACCGTGCTCGTAGCACTTAAGGTAGAAACAAAAGGGCTAGCGTGGGAGCTAGCAAGCAAAATTAGCCTAGTGTGAAAACTAGCAGCTAAAGAACAGGAAACAAAGGTCGTCATCTGTTGTGTGAAAACAAATTAGGAAGCCAGACCGAGTGAGGCCAGGGTAAAGACTAAATAGCCCTCTGATTAGTGCCCGGACAACAGGTGAGCGTCTCGAACACTAACCAGAGGCAGCTGAGCACAATCTGCCGTCATGGCAACAGAAACAAACAAACACAAGGTGCTGAAAACACATGTGACTAGAAAACGTAAACAAACTATGATCCGGGAAGCGGATCCTAACAAAAAGCCCATTAAATAATTATTTAGATAAATAAGCATCACGGCTAGTCAGACGTACTGTGCTTCAACGTACGTTATTATTATGGCGTGTGTATAAGGACCGCAAAAGGGCACCTATTAGGAGACATGTTATCTTATTTCGCGAGATTGTGCAAAACCAACTTTTTCTATGTAGACCACGAGTGTTTTAAATGTGGAATAAAATAATAATAACATGACCCCTTTAATGTGCCTTACGTATGAAAATAGACCTGACTAGACCTGCTCATTAGGCGGTGTGCCTTAGATTCCGGTGCGTCCTGAGGTCCGGAAAACGCGGTAAACAAACAATATCATTGCGGGTGTTTACACTCAGTGCATTTATGTGTATTGGTAACGACGGTGAGATTCATGGCCTACTAATTGAAGGTGTTTAAATAGCAGTAATGAATACTTAGTTTCACTGCACTTTAACTCTTGAACATTGCTGCTGATGTGACGTGAAATACGTGCATGCATAATACATCTCGGTGCTGCTTTGTGTTGATTGTTATTCTCCCAAACCCACCCATCTTCATGCAACCCCCCTGAGAGCGTCGCCATGATTTCTGCTTTTAATTAGTCGGCGACTAACCAACCCCCCCCCCCCCCCTCCCCCCCCTCGACGCCACATTCCCAGCAAGACTGTGTGAGGTTAATGAGCAGATGAATGCCTGGCCCATAAAAAGCAGCACTTTAATCCACAATCAAAAGGACCACAAAGGCGTCTAAAAGTAAGAAGGATTCAGCCTGTTTGTGGTCTTCTTCCCCACTTCCTGCGTCACGCTCCTCCTCCATCTTGATGCCCTTTGGCGTTCACCACTTTACGGCCCTGGGTCGCTACCGCCCGTTAACTGCGTGTGTAACCTTACGCTTTCTGCAGGCCGGCTGTAAATTAGTCTTTTTTATGACTATAATTGCCCATGTGTTCCACGGATGATATTTATATTGATATATTATACTAAAACGCCGTTTCACGGCAAAACGTGCCCATAGAAAATGGCTAAAAAATGAATTTTTTCGACACTACCATAATTTATTGATCCCGACCTCCGACCTTTTTGATGGGTGACAAAATCGTTTAATTGACGTTGGCTTCCCATCTGGCTTTTTCATGTCGCGTTTTATTGTCACTTTATTTTAATGCGCTACAGCTACCAATCAGTAAATAAATAAGTCAATAAATATGCTTAAAAAGGCCATGGAATAAATGTGTCAATAAATATTTTTAAAAGGCCAATAAAAAAATAAGTAAGTCAGTAAATATTTTTAAAAGGCCATTGAAAAACAAGTACGTCAGTAAATAGTTTAAAATCCCATTAAATAATTATTTAGATAAATAAGACAGTATTTTTTTTAAATAAATAAATAAGTCAACATTTTTTAAAAGGCCATTTAAAAAAAAAAAGTCAGTAAATATGTTTAAAAGATCATTAAATAAATAAATTAGTAAGTCAGTAAATATTTTTATAAGGCCATTAAAAATAAATGAGTCAGTAAATGTTTGTAAAAGGCCATTGAAAAACAAGTACGTAAGTAAATATTTTAAAAGCCCATTAAATAATCATTTAGATAAATAAGACAGTACTTTTTAAAAAAAACATTCAAAATAAATAAATAAGTCAAACATTTTTAAAAGGCCATTTAAAAAAAAAAAAGTCAGTAAATATGTTTAAAAGATCATTAAATAAATAAATTAGTAAGTCAGTAAACAGTTTTCAAAGGCCATTAAAAAATAAATGAATCAGTAAATATTTTTAAAAAGCCATTGAAAAACAAGTATGTCAGTAAATAGTTTAAAAGCCCATTAAATAATTATTTAGATAAATAAGACAATATTTTTTTTTTAAGACATTCAAAATAAATAAATAAGTCAAACATTTTTAAAAGGCCATTTAAAAAAAAAAGTCAGTAAATATGTTTAAAAGATCATTAAATAAATAAATTAGTAAGTCATTAAATATTTTTCAAAGGCCATTAAAAATAAGTGAGTCAGTAAATATTTTTAAAAAGCCATTGAAAAACAAGTATGTCAGTAAATAGTTTAAAAGCCCATTAAATAATTATTTTGATGAATAAGACAGTATTTTTTTTAAGACATTCAAAATAAATAAATAAGTCAAATATTTTTAAAAGGCCATTGAAAAACAAGTACGTCAGTAAATAGTTTAAAAGCCCATTATATAATTATTTAGATAAATATGACAGTACTTTTTTTAAAGACATTTAAAATAAATAAATAAATAAATAAATAAATAAGTCAAACATTTTTAAAAGGCCATTAAAAAAAAAAGTCAGTAAATATATTTGAAAGATTATTAAATAAATAAATTAGTAAGTAAGTAAATATTTTTAAAAGGACATAAAAAATTAAATGTGTCAGTAAATATTTTTAAAAGGCCATTGAAAAACAAGTATTTCAGTAAATAGTTTAAAAGACCATTAAATAATTATTTAGATGAATAAGAAAGTATTTTTTGTAAGACTTTCAAAATAAATAAATTAGTCAAACATTTTTAAAAGGCCATTTAAAAAAAAATAGTCAGTATTTATGTTTAAACAATCATTAAATAAATAAATTAGTAAGTCAGTAAATATTTTAAAAAAATAAATGAGTCAGTGATTATGGTTAAAATGCCATTTACTAAATAAATATATAAATAACTGAGTAAATATTTTTAATAGACATTAAGACATAAACAAGTCAGTAAATATGTTTAAAAGACAATTAAATAAAAAAATAACTGATAATTTATTTAAAATGCATTAAATAAGAAAATAAATACATATTAGTAAATATTTTAAAAGACCATTAAATAAATGAATTGTATAAGTCTATAAATACTTTTTAAAGGACATTAAATAAATGAATTAAATAATTATATTGATATTGTTTTAAAAGCCATTAAACACATGAATTCAATAAGTCTATAGATATTTTTAAAGGGCCATTAAATAAATGAATTAAATAAGTCCAAAGATATGTTTTAAAGGCCATTACAAATAAATACATAATTATTTTAAGGTTACAAAATGAATTAAATAAGTTTATAAATATGTTTTAAAGGCCATTAAAAATAAATACATAATTTTAATTATTCAGTAAATATGTTAAGGTTAGTAATTTTTTTTAAAAGACCATTAAATCAATAAATAGTTATTATCTTTTTTTTTTTTTAAATTGGCAAAAATGCAATTAAACCAATACAAACCTCATTACATAATTAAGTGCATCACTTCCAGTTAAAAAAAATACACTCTGACGAAGACCTTGTCGCAGATCCCAAGTACAGATCAGAAGGTAAGAAAAGTTTCTTTTGCATAATATTGCGAAACAAAATGCCAGAAAATATGTCTTACCTTATACACACCCCATAATAATACTCCTATGTTGAAGCACAGTACAATCCATCAAGCGGTGCGACTTCATAGCTTACCAAAGTCCTACTAGAACATTTTGATAGATTTTTGAGGGCCGTGTGTAATGTTCTATATTTTCAATGGAACATGTAACATTTTGGTGTTGTTTACTTGAGTCATATTGCAGTCTATACAAATCTCTTATGTGTGACTGCCATCATATTGCAGTCTACACGTATCTCTGATGTGTGACTGCCATCATATTGCAGTGTACACGTATCTCTTATGTGTGACTGCCATCATATTGCCGTCTACACATATCTCTTATGTGTGACTGCCATCATATGGCAGTCTACACATGTCTCTTATGTGTGACTGCCATCATATTGCAATCTACACATATATCTTATGTGTGACTGCCATTATATGGCAGTCTACACATATCTCTTGTGTGTGACTGCCATCATATTGCTGTCTACAAGTATCTCTGATGTGTGACTGCCATCATATTGCAGTCTACACATATCTCTTATGTGTGACTGCCATCATATTGCAATCTACACATATATCTTATGTGTGACTGCCATCATATTGCAGTGTACACGTATCTCTTATGTGTGACTGCCATCATAGTGCCGTCTACACATATCTCTTATGTGTGACTGCCATCATATGGCAGTCTACACATATCTCTTATGTGTGACTGCCATCATATTGCAATCTACACATATATCTTATGTGTGACTGCCATTATATGGCAGTCTACACATATCTCTTGTGTGTGACTGCCATCATATTGCTGTCTACAAGTATCTCTGATGTGTGACTGCCATCATATTGCAGTCTACACATATCTATTATGTGTGACTGCCATCATATTGCAATCTACACATATATCTTATGTGTGACTGCCATCATATTGCAGTGTACACGTATCTCTTATGTGTGACTGCCATCATAGTGCCGTCTACACATATCTCTTATGTGTGACTGCCATCATATGGCAGTCTACACATATCTCTTATGTGTGACTGCCATCATATTGCAATCTACACATATATCTTATGTGTGACTGCCATTATATGGCAGTCTACACATATCTCTTGTGTGTGACTGCCATCATATTGCTGTCTACAAGTATCTCTGATGTGTGACTGCCATCATATTGCAGTCTACACATATCTCTTATGTGTGACTGCCATCATATTGCAATCTACACATATATCTTATGTGTGACTGCCATTATATGGCAGTCTACACATATCTCTTATGTGTGACTGCCATCATATTGCCGTCTACACATATCTCTTATGTGTGACTGCCATCATATGGCAGTCTACACGTATCTCTTATGTGTGACTGCCATCTACTGGTCACACTTATCATTACACCACGAGGTCGGTAAGCACAACCAGAATTATTCCGTACATTAGGCGAACTGGGTTATAAGGCACACTGTCGAGTTTTGAGAAGGAAAAATCCCTTCACTGGCTTCCTGTTCCACTCAGGATTGATTACAAAGTCTCCCTACTAACCCACCAGTGCCTCCACTGCTCACCCTCAAATCCTCCACACCACACCTCCGCTCCGGACAGGCTAACCTCCTCCAACCTCCGAGGACAAAGCTACGAACTATGGGAGACCGGGCTTTCTGCTCCGCCGCTCCAAGTCTGTGGAACACTCTCCCTGACCACCTGAGGGCACCACAGACTGTGGATGCTTTTAAAAAAGGCTTAAAGGCTTTTTTTTTTTAGATTTATGCGTGCTAGTTCTAGCTATTAGGCTGTTTTAGTTTTTATTTGTATTTATTTTTATTATATTTTTATTTGTTTAATACACTATAGCACTTTGAGGTTGTTTGCTGAATGTAAAGTGCTTTTTACGAATAAAATCCATTATTATTATTATTAAAAAAGGGTTTTAAGTGCGCCTTATAGTCCGGAAAAATACTGTATTACCAATTGAATGGAGTCAGTTTTGTTTTGAGTCACCCTGCATGACTCTATACCATAATTAGCTCAATTTTCATGTCTTAGTCCTCATTTTGTCAGTGGAACTTCCCACTGACCTCGAAAACTGTGAAGTTCAAAGATTGTCCTCATCTGGCAGGAGAAGAAAAAAAAAAAAAAAAACCTCAGATCTTCCTGAGCCGAGAAGCAAATGCGGGCCACATTATATTTGACGTCTGTTCCCGCGTATGATTGATTTTTTTTTTGTACTCGGAGCCTGCATGCCAAATGTACAATTTGATTTCCATACTCGTGATTTTTTTTTTTTTTTTTTCCTGCGTATTTCACACCCATCGCTCTGCATTATTAGGCTCAACGCTGAGCAGGACGAAATGTTCGCTTCTCATCTGCTCTCAATTTCTCCGCAAAGCGCCGACGCCCGCGAGCCACGTGAAGCCCGCGTCGGACCGGGAAAAAAA
>NC_084738.1:77311336-77316336 GCF_033978785.1 Entelurus aequoreus | reverse complement strand
TGCCGTGACCCGGATCAAAGTGAAGTTCAGGGGGGTGAGTGTAACGGAGGGCAGGCCGTGTGTACGTTGGTAAAACTCACTACCAGACAACCTCCTTAGCTTTTAGCTAAATGTCCCCAGCGGAACGGAAAAAGCAGGGACTCAACCATGCGGGTTGCTATGGTGCCGTGACCCGGATCAGAGGGACGTTTAGGGGGTGAGTGTAACAGAGGCCAGCCAGTGCGGCCGGGCCATGTGTATGTAAGTAAACCTTACTCCCTGACAACCTCTAGAGCACTGCCGGCTATCGTGTTGACAGCTTTTTTAGCGTTCAGAAAAAGGTGCCAGATGGACCAGAAAAAGCAGAAACCGAACCACATGGTTACAGTGGTGCCGTGACCCAGATCAGAGTGAGGTTTAAGGGGTTAAGTGTAACAGAGACCAGCCAGTGCGGCCGGGCCACGTGTACGTTGGTAAACTTTACTCCCTGACAACCTCAGGAGCAATGCCGGGTTGATAGCTCTTTTACCTTTTTGCTAAAGTCCCAGGTGAAACAGAAAAAGCAGGGACTGAATCACGCGGGTTGCAGTGGTGCCGTGACTCGGATCAGAGTGAGGTTTAGGAGGGTGACTGTAACGGAGACCAGCTAGTGCGGCTGGGCCATGTGTACTTTGGTAAACCTTACTCCTTGCCAATTTTAAGAGCAGTGCTGGCTATCAGAATGATAGCCCGGTTCGAGTCCCGGGCGGAACAGGAAAAGCAGGGACTGCACCACACGGGTTGCAGTGGTGCCGTGACCCGGATCAGAGTGAGGTTTAGGAGGGGTGAGTTTAACGGGGACCAGCCAGTGCGGCCGGGCCTTGTGTATGTAAGTAAACCTTACTCCCTGACAACCTCTAGAGCACTGCCGGCTATCGTGTTGACAGCTTTTTTAGCGTTTAGAAAAAGGTGCCGGATGGAACAGAGAAAGCAGAAACCGAAGCACATGGTTACAGTGGTGCCGTGACCCAGATCAGAGTGAGGTTTAAGGGGTTAAGTGTAACAGAGACCAGCCAGTGCGGCCGGGCCATGTGTACGTAGGTAAACTTTACTCCCTGACAACCTCAGGAGCAATGCCGGCAATCAGAATTGATAGCTCTTTTACCTTTTTGCTAAAATCCCAGGCGAAAGAGTAAAAGAAGGGACTGAACCACGCGGGTTGCAGTGGTGCCGTGACCCGGATCAGAGTAGAGGTTTAGGAGGGTGAGTGTAACGGAGACCAAGCAGTATGACCGAGCCATGTGTACTTTGGTAACCCTTACTCTCCGACAACCTCAAGAGCACGGCTGGCTATCGTGTTGATAGCTTTTTTAGCGTTTAGCAAGAAGTGTCGGATGGAACAGAAAACGCAGGGATTGAACCACATGGTTACAGTGGTGCCGTGACCCAGATCAGAGTGAGGTTTAAGGGGGTGAGTGTAACAGAGACCAGCCAGTGCGGCCGGGCCATGTGTATGTTGGTAAACCTAACTCCCTGACAACCTCAAGGCCAGTTCCGGCAATCTGGTTGATAGCTCTTTTACCTTTTTGCTAAAGTCCCAGGTGAAACAGTAAAAGCAGGGACTGAACCACGCGGGTTGCAGTGGTGCCGTGACCCGGCTCAGAGTGAGGTTTAGGAGGGTGAGTGTAACGGAGACCAGCCAGTTCGGCTGGGCCATGTGTACTTTGGTAAACCTTACTCCTTGCCAATTTTAAGAGCAGTGCTGGCTATCAGAATGATAGCCCGGGCTTTAGCGCCGTAGCTAGCTGGCGATCCAGGTTCGAGTCCCAAGCGGAACAGGAAAAGCAGGGACTGAACCACACGGGTTGCAGTGGTGCCGTGACCCGGATCAGAGTGAAGTTTAGGAGGGTGAGAGTAACGGAGACCAAGCAGTATGACCGAGCCATGTGTACTTTGGTAAACCTAACTCCCTGACAACCTCAAGAGCAGTGCCGGCAATCTGGTTGATAGCTTGTTTACCTTTTTGCTCAACGTCCCGAATGGAACAGAACAAGCAGGGACTGAATCACGTGGGTAACAGTGGTGCCGTGACCCGGATCACGTGAGGTTTAGGGGGGGTTGAGTGTAATGGAGGCCAGCCAGTGTGACTTACTCCTTGCCAATTTTAAGAGCAGTGCTGGCTATCAGAATGATAGCCCGGTTCGAGTACCGGGCGGAACATGAAAAGCAGGGACTGAACCACGCGGGTTGCAGTGGTGCCGTGACCCGGATCAGGGGGGTGAGTAACGTAAGCCAGCCAGTGTTGTACGTTAGTAAACCTCCCTCTCTGACAACCTTGAGAGCAGTGCTGGCTATTGTTGATAACAAAGGCTTTTAGCTCGGTAGATAGCACGCTCGTCTCTCATGCTGCCGACCCAGGTTCCGGTCCCGGGGTAACAGAACATGGGAATGAACCACGAGGGTTACGCAAACAACGACACAATCTAAGGGGTTTCCTCCAAAGTTATGTTTTTGTGAAACTGCTGAGTTTTCATCGACTTCCTTCATTTTCTGCCTTCAAGGAAAGTGAAAAAGGCCAAAGTTGTCCTGCAATTCAATCACACCCCTTAAAAAAAAAAAAAAAGCTTCAACAGGCTGAAATTAAACATTTTCCCTGCGGACGGAGCTTTTCAAACACACCCAGGAAAATCAAGGACCGGGTAAAAAAACGCCTTAGGCAGACGTGAAAAAGGCGCTAAAATTCATCATTTCTTTACTGCGCCTCGTGTGCGGCACTCCACTTGGATGGTGTTGCTGCCACGTTAGCTGCAGGCGTGTTTGCTAACTTTCCTATTTGGGCTAATTGCTTTCTTCCAGCAATTATCCAAAGAGTGTTGTAAAGTCCCCAAAGCTGCTTGGAACTTTCTTCTCCGCAGCCACAAAAAAGCACACAATAATAACAATCATTTAACAAAAATAAAAATAAGGCTCTTACCTTTATTTCGCAGGCAGGCGGGAAGGAGGAGCAGCACCCAGGGGGAAGGAAAGAAAAGAGATGAATACGATTAGAAGTGTGTTAAAAAACGGGACGTACCCTAAAGCAGTGGTCCCCAACCTTCCTGTAGCTGCGGACCGGTCAACGCTTGAAAATGTGTCCCACGGACCGGTGAGGGGGGGTGTATTTAAAAAAAATTAAATTTTTTTAAATTTATTATTTTTATTTTTTTTACATAAATAAATACAATCATGTGTGCTTACGGACTGTATCCCTGCAGGCTGTATTGATCTATATGGATATAGAATGTATATATTGTGTTTTTTATGTTGATTTCATAAAAAAAAATTAAAAAAATAAAAACAAAAATAAAAAAAATAAATAAAAATTAATTCTTGTGCGGCCCGGTACCAATCGGTCCGCGGCCCGGTACCAATCGGTCCGCAGCCCGGTACCAATCGGTCCGCGGCCCGGTACCGGTCCGCGGCCCGGTGATTGGGGACCACTGCCCTAAAGCATCCCACACATGACTGGCGGACGGGCAGAGCTGTGGGCACTCGGACTTTTGTGGTTTCTGGACTTGATCACAAACTGGATAACATCTTGGAGAAGCTTTCCGCTCTGCACGCCAAAATGATCGTCAATTATTGACAACTCGAGCACACAAACCACTGGAACGGGTTCACTCGGCCTAAATGAAACGTACCCTAAAGCATCCCACACATGACTTGATGGACGGGCAGAGCTGTGGGGACTCGGACTTTTGTGGTATCTGGACTTGATCACAAACTGGATAACATCGTGGAGAAGCTTTCCGCTCTGCACGCCAAAATGATCGTCAATTATTGACAACTCAAGCCCACAAACCACTGGAACGGGTTCACTCGGCCTAAATGAAACGTACCCTAAAGCATCCCACTTATGACTGGCGGACGGGCAGAGCTGTGGGGACTCGGACTTTTGTGGTTTCTGGACTTGATCACAAACTGGATAACATCTTGGAGAAGCTTTCCGCTCTGCACGCCAAAAAGATCGTCAATTATTGACAACTCGAGCACACAAACCACTGGAACGGGTTCACTCGGCCTAAATGAAAGGTACCCTAAAGCATCCCTCACATGACTGGCGGACGGGCAGAGCTGTGGGCACTCTGACTTTTGTGGTATCTGGACTTGATCACAAACTGGATAACATCGTGGAGAAGCTTTCCGCTCTGCACGCCAAAATGATCGTCAATTATTGACAACTCGAGCACACAAACCACTGGAACGTGTTCACTCGGCCTAAATGAAACGTACCCTAAAGCATCCCACACATGACTTGATGGACGGGCAGAGCTGTGGGCACTCGGACTTTTGTGGTTTCTGGACTTGATCACAAACTGGATAACATCGTGGAGAAGCTTTCCGCTCTGCACGCCAAAATGATCGTCAATTATTGACAACTCCAGCACACACACCACTGGAACGGGTTCACTCGGCCTAACTGAAACGGTCCGTACTAGTGTCGTACTGTAAACTCCCCAGTGAGACCAGGGCAGCGAAAGATGCTCTGAATCCCTTCCCTTATTTTAAAGACACATGAGATGGTTGGGTTTGTTTCCTGATGCCGGAACGGAGCGACTTCCAGGCCTATGGACAAAGACGCAGCCTTGTATATACCGTGTACAACATATATATTGTGTATATTGTCTATATACAGTATATTGTGTGTATAATGTGTGTATTGAGTTTACCGTGTATAACATGTACAAAAGCCAAAAGCAGTGAAGTTGTCACGTTGTGTAAATGGTAAATAAAAAGACAATACAATGATTTGTAAATCCTTTTTGATTTATATTCAATTGAATAGACTGCAAAGACAAGATATTTCATGTTCGAACTGGTAAACGTTGTTATTTTTTGCAAATATTAGCTCATTTGGAATTTGATGCCTGCAACATGTTTCAAAAAAGCTGGCACAAGTGGCAAAAAAGACTGAGAAAGTTGAGGAATGCTCATCAAAACACTTATTTGGAACATCCCACAGGTGAACAGGCTAATTGGGAACAGGTGGGTGCCATGATTGG
>NC_084738.1:77273836-77301336 GCF_033978785.1 Entelurus aequoreus | reverse complement strand
ATAAAAAAATAATTAAAATCACATTAAGTACAGTTAAAATGGATGAAAAGGAAAAAAAACATGGACAAGTTTAATCAAATTGTAGAACTTAACATGTAATTATTACTCGAGCGGAGGAGTTCAATTCGCTGAAGAGGAACGACAAAAGAGTAAGTCTGGAGAAAAAGTCATGGAAAAATACATGTAGCATTTGCACATCTGCATGCGTCTGTGAGGCGATGCGGCGCGCGTTTAATTAAATTCCACACGGCTCGATTGGAGTGGGAGGGAACACACGCCGCCGATAAATTGGCGCCTCGGTTTTTAATTAACATTCCGGCGGAGGGACGGCGGGAGCTAGCCGCGCGGCTAAAAGTAGGACGGAGCTGCTCTCCGACGGCTAACCGGGCTAATAGCGCGGTCGGTCAGCATTTGCCGTGTGCAACCAGGAAGCCCCTCAGTGCGCACGCTAATTACGCTGTTTGACGTCTGGCTGATTAAAATGCGTGTTGACTTCTGCAAATGCAAAAAAAAAAAGAAAAAAAAAAGAGAAAATTAGCCCGAGGGCTTTGAGAGCTGAGTTTTCTTGACATGAAAGCAGAGGCGTTGTGTGTGCGTCGTGAAATGAAAGGCAAAAATAAGAAATGTGTTTAATAAAGTGTAAGAAAATAGTGCAAAGTGTGACAATGTAAATATAGAGAAACCTGAGAAGAACTATTTTCTGCAGGTTTAAACAGGAATTAACGGCTGTGTAACATGAATGTGCCCTGTTTTTTGTATTCAACTCTTTTGTCATGCAGTAATTATTTGATTATTACTATTATATTGATCGATATCGATAATTATTGAGGGGAAGAACATACTGTGCAATCTACTAATAAAAGTTTCAATCAATCAATCAAAACAAGGTAGTCAAATCACATTGAACACTTAACAAGAAGCTCTTAAAAATGAAAGTGCAAAAATAAGGAATAGGCTTCATAAAGTGTAAGAAAATAGTGCAAAGTGGGAAAATGTAAACATAGAGAAACCTGAGAAGAACTATTTTCTGCAGGTTTAGTGCTAGAAAATAACGGCTGTGTAACATGAATTTGCCCTGTTATTCATATATGGAAAGGAATTGTTTTGTTAGGCAGTAATTATTTGAATATTAATATTATATTGATCGATATCGATAATTATTGACATTGTCTATGACCTATGGAAAATAAGGAGCAGGAGAATAATATATTTTATTTCAAAGATAACCTTACTATGATTATAATGCCCTCAGCTATCAAGGCAGAAAGGAAATGTCAACACAAGCATGGGAAACACTCAAGTGTTCAAGGTGAGTTGACTATTTTGTTGGCATTGTTGAGTGTTTGAGCAAATAATTACTGCATAACAAAAAAAATAATTTCCATAATTGAATACAAATAACAGGGCAAATTCATGTTACACAACATTTATTTCCTGGCTAAACCTGCATAAAATAGTTCTTCTCAGGTTTCTCTATCTTTACATTTTCACACTTTGCACTATTTGTTTACACTTTCTTAAACATATCCCTTATTTTTGCACTTTCATTTAAAGAACTTATTGTTGAGTGTTCAACGTGATTTTACTATTTTGTTGAAATTGTTTAACTATATGAAGGTGCAAAAATAAGAAATATGTTTAATAAAGTGTAAGAAAATAGTGCAAAGTGTGAAAATGTAAACATAGAGAAACCTGAGAAGTAGGGATGTCCGATAATGGCTTTTTGCCGATATCCGATATGCCGATATTGTCCAACTCTTTAATTACCGATACCGATATCAACCGATACCGATATCAACCGATATATGCAGTCGTGGAATTAACACATTATTATGCCTAATTTGGACAACCAGGTATGGTGAAGATAAGGTACTTTTTAAAAAAATGAATCAAATAAAATAAGATAAATAAATTAAAAACATTTTCTTGAATAAAAAAGAAAGTAAAACAATATAAAAACAGTTACATAGAAACTAGTAATTAATGAAAATTTGTAAAATTAACTGTTAAAGGTTAGTACTATTAGTGGAGCAGCAGCACGCACAATCATGTGTGCTTACGGACTGTATCCCTTGCAGACTGTATTGATATATATTGATATATAATGTAGGAAGCAGAATATTAATAACAGAAATAAATGGGGGAGGGAGGTTTTTTGGGTTGGTGCACTAATTGTAAGTGTATCTTGTGTTTTTTTTATGTGGATTTAATAAAAAAAAAACAATAAAAAAACAATAAAAAAAAACGATACTGATAATAAAAAACTGATACCGATAATTTACGATATTACATTTTAACGCATTTATCTCTACTGAGAAGGACTATTTTCTGCAGGTTTAGTGGCAGGAAATAACGGCTGTGTAACATGAATTTGCCCTCTTTTTTGTATTCAACTATGGAAAGATATTTTTTGTTATGCAGTAATTATTTGAATATTATTATTACATTGATCGATATCGATAATCGTTGAAATTGTCTATGACCTATGGAAAATAAGGAGCAGAAGAATAATATATTTTATTTCAAAGATAACCTTCCTGTGATTATAATGCCCTCAGCTATCAAGGCAGAAAGGAAATGTCAACACAAACATGGAAAACACTCAAACTATGTCAACAAGATAGTAAAATCACATTGAACACTTAACAAGTTCTTAAAAATGAAAGTGCAAAAATAAGGAATATGCTTCATAAAGTGTAAGAAAATAGTGCAAAGTGGGAAAATGTAAACATAGAGAAACCTGAGAAGAACTATTTTCTGCAGGTTTAGTGCTATAAAATAACGGCTGTGTAACATGAATTTGCCATGTTATTTTTATTCAACTATGGAAATTATTTTTTTTGTTATGCAGTAATTATTTTAATATTATTATTAAATACAATTTTAAGAAGGGACTAAAAACCCACCTTTTTAGCACAGCTTTTATCTAATTTCTCTGCCTTCTTGTTTTTAAATGCACTGCTTGCTTATCTGTTTTTTTATCCAGTGCTTTCAGGCTCTTATTTCTACTTTATCTATGTTTCTGTTTTATCTAGTGTGTGTCATGATTCATTTCTATTTTAATTTTTTTATTATATATTCTTACTTTCTATTTTTAATACTTTGTAGCACTTTGAGATTTTAACAAATGTAAAGTGCGTAACAAATGCAATTCATTATTATTATTATTATTATTTATATTGATCGATATTGATAATTATTGACATTTTCTATGACCTATGGAAAATAAGGAGCAGGAGAATAATATATTTTATATTTCAAAGATAGCACTATTTGTTTACACTTTCTTAAACACATCCCTTATTTTTGCACTTTCATTTTAAGAGCTTATTGTCGAGTGTTCAACGTGATTTGACTATTTTGTTGACATTGTTTAACTATAAGCTCTTAAAATGAAGGTGCAAAAATGAGGAATGTGTTCAATAAAGTGCAGGAAAATAGTGCAAAGTGTGAAAATGTAAACATAGAGAAACCTGAGAAGAACTATTTTCTGCAGGTTTAGTGGCAGGAAATAACGGCTGTGTAACATGAATTTGGTTGGGGTCGGGGGGCGTGGTTGGGGACTTGGTTAAGAGGGGAGGAGTATATTTACAGCTAGAATTCACCAACTTGAGTATTTCATATATATTTCATATATATATATATATATATATATATATATATATATATATATATATATATATACATATATATATATATATATATAAATATATATATATATATACATACACATATATATATATATATATATATATATATATATATATATATATATATATATATATATATATATATATATATATATATATATATATACACATATATATATATATATATATATATATATATATATATATATATATATATATATATATATATATATATATATATATATATATATATATATATATATATATATTTATTTTATTATACATATAAATAAAATAAATACTTGAATTTCAGTGTTCCGGAGGCTATCCAGTAGATGGCAGTATTGTCCTGTTTAAGAGTGTCACAACATTACTGTTTACGGCAGACAAACTGCTTTACGGTAGACGAAAACGTGACTGCTGTTGTTGTGTGTTGTTACCGCGCTGGGAGGACTTTAATGAAACTGCCTAACAATAAACCCGCATAAGAAACCAAGAACTCGCCCTCGATCATTCTACAGTCACGCTGTTTATATTGTGGGAAAACGGACGTGAAAACAGGTCCACATGGAGCTGGAGGGGGTGTGGCCTCCAGCTCCGGCTGAATTCCGGGGGTTTATCGGGAGAAATTTTCTTCCGGGAGGTTATCGGGAGAGGCGCTGACTTCCGGGAGTCTCCCAGTAAAACCGGGAGGGTTAGCAAGTATGGATTAGCTCCAGGAAGCTACGGCTGTGCTCTAAAGGGCGAGCGCGGCTAAGGTGGTGTGGCATTAGCGGTCTTGGTGGCGAAGAGCGCCTTGCATCATTTATAGGGGTGTCAAAAAAACAAAAACATTTTCGAATTAATCGCGATTCTAAATTGTAACGGTTTTTCTTCGATTAAAAAAAAAAAAATAGATTTTCAATTTTTTAATTATATTTATTATTATTATCTTTTGATGTAAATGATCATATCTGCTGTGCAGACACACCTTACAACCTAATAAGTCCGAAATAGAAAGAGATGATACAGTACTATCTGCTCACAGATGCCACCTGGTGGTTGTTTGAGCACACTGCAGCTATAGTCCTTGATAGTCCCCTTCTTTAATGCAGGATTTTCACAGGAATGTGGCAAAACTACAGTGGTTCCTAATGTATGCGTTGAGCGAAGGGGCCCCACGATCCGCGGTGGGTCCCCGTTTGGTGTGAAGTCATGAGTCATGTGCTGGTTTCCAAAGGCGGTGGTATTGGGATTGAATCCCGATCCAAGTAGAACTTAGAAGATTTCAAAATGCATGTTCCAATGATGCTAACATTTGTATTTTCCACAACAAATTACAATTATGTTGGTAAGGTCCACTTACACACATACGGGGCCCCAAGGTAGCCTGAGGCGTGTTTGACCGGGTGTGGGGGGTCAGGGGGGTTGAGGCCCCCTCTGGTTGCAAACAAGGCGCCCTCAGTGCCGGGGCTGCCTGACGGAGTGGCCTGATCAACATTCGCGCCACGCCGAGGCCAGAATCTCCCAGCAGCACCGCTCTGGTTCTGGTTCTGGTTCTGACCACCTTCCAGTTGTGCTTCCTCATCCACGCTTCTTCGCCTTGCATCATGAACTAGGGTCACTTTTACTCTGGCTACACCCCCCTCCAGCGGCTCTGGCTAAATACTGCTTTTCTCCCTTAGGTCATAATACCTATAGTTATTTATATATACTGTATACATACACACACATACATATATACATACATATATACACATACGCATTTACATTCAAATCAACGTCACAACCTGACATTGAATAAATGTTGTCAAAAAGCATGTTGTTTCAACGTTGTATTTGTGTTGTAGAATATTGGTTGGGAAAATGACCACATTTCAATGGTCAAATCAACGTCAGAACTTAACATCGAATGAACGTCAAACGGCATGTTTTTTCAACATTGTATTTGTGTTGTAGAATATTGGTTGGGAAAATGACCAAATTTCAATGGTCAAATCAACGTCAGAACCCGACATTGATTAAATGTCGCCAAAAAGCATGTTGTTTCAATGTTGTATTTGTGTTGTAGAATATTGGTTGGGGAATGACCGAATTTCAATGGTCAAGTCAACGTCAGAAGCTGGCATTGAATAAACGTCGTCAAAAAGCATGTTGTTTCAACGTTGTATTTGTGTTGTAGAATATTGGTTGGGAAAATGACCACATTTCAATGGTCAAATCAACGTCAGAACCCAACAATGAATAAATGTCATCAAAAATAATGTTGTTTCAATGTTGTATTTGTGTTGTAGAATATTGGTTGGGAAAATGACAGAATTTCAATGGTCAAATCAACGTCAGAACCCAACATTGATTAAACGTAGTCAAAAAGCATGTTGTTTCAACGTTGTATTTGTGTTGTAAATGACCAAAATTCAATGGTCAAATCAATGTCAGAACCCGACATTGAATAAACGTTGTCAAAAAGCATGTTGTTTCAATGTTGTATTTGTGTTGTAGAATATTGGTTGGGAAAATGAACACATTTCAATGGTCAAATCAACGTCAGAACTCAATATTGATTAAACGTTGTCAAAAAGCATGTTGTTTCAATGTTGTATTTGTGTTGTAGAATATCGGTTGGGGAATGACCGAATTTCAATTGTAAAATCAACGTCAGAACTCAACATTGAATAAACATAAAAAAGCATGTTGTTATAATGTTGTATTTGTGTTGTAGAATATTGGTTGGGAAAATGACCAAAATTCAATGGTCACATCAACGTCAGAACCCAACAATGAATAAATGTCATCAAAAATAATGTTGTTTCAATGTTGTATTTGTGTTGTAGAATATTGGTTGGGAAAATGACAGAATTTCAATGGTCAAATCAACGTCAGAACACAACATTGATTAAACATCGTCAAAAAGCATGTTGTTTCAATGTTGTATTTGTGTTGTAAATGACCAAAATTCAATGGTCAAATCAATGTCAGAACCCAACATTGAATAAACGTTGTCAAAAAGCATGTTGTTTCAACGTTGTATTTGTGTTGTAGAATATTGGTTGGGAAAGTGACCAAAATTCAACGGTCAAATCAACGTCACAACCCAACATTGATTAAACGTCGTCAAAAAGCATGTTGTTTCTACGTTGTATTTGTGTGGTAGAATATTGGCTGGGAAAATGACCAAAAATCAATGGTAAAATCAATGTCACAACCTGACAATGAATAAACCATGTCAAAAAGCATGTTGTTTCAATTTTGTATTAATGTAGTAGACTATTGGTTGGGAAAATGACCAAAAATCAATGGTCAAGTCAACGTCACAACCTGACATTGAGTAAACGTCGTCAAAAAGCATGTTGTCTCAACGTTGTATTTGTGTTGTAGTATATTGGTTGGGAAATTACCAAAATTCAATGGTCAAATCAACGTCACAACCCAACATTGAATAAACCTCTTAAAAAAGCATGTTGTTTCAACGTTGTATTTGTGTTGTAGAATATTGGTTGGGTTAATGACCAAATTTCAATGGTCAAATCAACGTCACAACCTGACATTGATAAATGTCGTCAAAAAGCATGTTGTTTCAATGTTGTATTTGTGTTGTAGAATATTGGTTGGGAAAGTGACCAACATTCAACGGTCAAATCAACGTCACAACCCAACATTGATTAAACGTCGCCAAAAAGCATGTTGTTTCAACGTTAGGTTTAAGTTGTACAATATGGGTTGGGAAATGCCCAAATGTCAATATTTAAATAAACGTCACAAACTAGCATTGATTAAACGTTGTCAAAAAGCATGTTGTTTCAACGTTGTATTTGTGTTGTAGAATATTGATTGGGAAAATGACCGCATTTCAATGGTAAAATCCACGTCGGAACTTACTTAACATTGATTAAATGTCGTCAAAAAATATGTTGTGTTCTGTTTGGGTTGTATAATATGGTGTGTGGGGGAGGGGCGTGGCCTGCTGGCCTGCAGCGAAGCGGGGTGTGCCAGGACCGGCTTGGAGATCAGCGACAGGTGCGTAAATGACACAGCTGTGAGTGTTTGTGTGACCACCTGTCGCTCTGTTAAAGGCAGCAGTCGGGAAGGAGGGGGGGGGGGGTTGTTGTTGATGGTGGAACCGGAGGACGAACGAGAGCGAGAGCGAGACTAGGGATGTGCGTATCGATCCTGTGGTATCGATATATCGATACTCACACGCTACTCATTTGGCATCACTTTTCTGAAAAAAAGTATCGATATAAACCAAAAAACGGCGTGTGGGGTGTGCAAGCATCACTTTCAGATGTTTTTGATGACTTACTTAACGTACTATGTGCTGGGACAGCTGGCAGAGTATAGAGCTGGCCCAGTCACGTGACAGGAGACAGCCAATGAGCGTGGTCAACGTGCAACACCCGCACACAGCCAGCCGACTGTAGCGATGCAGCCAGGCAGGCATATCCAGTGTTGTCCAATTGTTGACTTAAAACAGGCATTGTTTTTTTTTTTTTGGAATGTTTACTGAATATTTTTGTTTAAATGATTATCCTAAATTCAAATAATTTCCACACAGGGGAATTTACTGTTAGTTGAAAATTGCTTGAGTATTTAAAACAAGATAAGAAAGAGACACAATTTGGAGATTCGTCATCTTTACATTACAGTTTTATTTTTTTCCAAGAAAATCTTGAATATATGATTGAATACGATTTTGGTTTTAATCTGTAACATGATTTCTTACATTTCGAAAACTTTAGCCTATTTCATATTTCATTAATTGCTAATTATATCACAAACTTTTAATTCTACTCGGATTTGACTGTTAATTGGAAAGCCCTAATATTTAATTATTATTATATATAATATATAGTTATTATTATATATAATATTTAATTTATTTTTCATATTTATGTTATTTATTTTAATTTTTCTTTTATTATATTTTGACCATAATATATGTGGTATAAATGGTCTGTATTTGTCTTGTGATTTGTCTTAAATAATAACAATAGTAATAATATTTTTGACTGACAAAAAAATTGCCAATAAGAAATTATTGGTATCGGTATCGGTATCGATGAAAATGCAAGAAAAAGTATCGGTATCGTATCGAATCCTAAAAGTGTGGTATCGCCCATCCCTAAGCGAGACGGACAGAAAATGACTGAAAAGGCACCCAAAGAACATTTATTGCAAAATACATGATTGTTCGCAAAGATGAACACAGCTGTCATGTCCGTCATTGGTGGTCCGAGGAACCCGGAGTGGCGAGACCTCCACATATGGCTTAGGAAATGACCAAATTTCAATGTTTAAATAAACGTCAGAACCCGACATTGATTAAACGTCGTCAAAAAGCATGTCGTTTCAACGTTAGGTTTGAGTTGCTCTCGGTCAGGACCTCATTCAACAAGTCCTCAACGTTGTTTGGGTTCCCCCTGATGCGCCGAGTTCTGAAGCGTGTTGCCATTTCTCCACCATGAACACTTCCTATGAGACGTTTTAAAAACGCCACGTTTCTTTGCACACTTTGTTGTTCCTCCTCTGTGGTTCCGATCTGATGTGAAAACCAAGGAGGACGAGGGTGGCGACCATACGGCGGGGGAGAGGACGAAAAACAGCGGGCGACTTCACGCTAGATAAATAAACACCTCGCTTTTGACTCTGGCGGGCGGCCATGAAGGAGTGAAACGGCGGCAGACTTCAATGAAGTGACAAACAGTCGGGGGGGGGGGAGGCGGCTTAACGTCAGACAATGTCGCCGTTGTCACGCCGCGGCGGGGGCGGAGCATCCCGTCGAGCGAGCGGACTCCTCCTGTCATTTATTGGCGAGGTAATTAGCGGGGAGACGTTTAAGAGGCGGCGGAATACAAACAATCCCGCTGGGAAGGGAAATTAAGGAAGAGGGAAACGGGTGGAAAAGAGGATTATTGCCACATCCGTCTCGGAAGTTTTGACTCTTGCGTACATTAGCCGAGTACTTTAAAGACTTTGAGGGATGCGAGCGGGCCAGAAGTAGAACCCCCCGCCCGCCGTCCTCATTTATTATTGATGAGAGCAGCAAAAAGAGGTATTCGTGTATTAAGCGTAATGAAGTCCCTTTATTAGGCGAGCTAGGAGGTCATAAGGAGGATCTACGGTGCCTCTGCTGGTCGCACTCGGGTACTGCACTCACTTTTGCCTTCCCATGCATTTAATCAATCATCTCTATTTCAGTCTTAGTGCACTGCAAAAACTGAAATCTAAGTAAGATGAAATATGTCAAATAAGGGTGATATTTGCTTATTTTCTGTCTGATAAGATAAGTCTTCTCACTAAGCAGATTTGATGTTAGAGGTTTTCCGCTCCCTCTTCTCCCAGCTTGCTCTCTTTGTTTTTGTCTTGTCTGAACTTTTTTGAAGCCTCTTTCTTTGCGCTGCTCCTCAAATCTAAACATCAGACTTGAATTGAATTTGAGAGCAGCCAGCATGGACGAATAGAACAGACAAGTCATTGTATTGTCTGCTCGCGGAAAACAAACATCCTAATCTACGATTCGACTCCCTCGAATGGCCTTGACGCTGTGAAAACAGGACCAGGCTGTTCTGGAAAACACCCCCGAGGACGCCTCAATGATGGACGCTTTTGACCTCACGCACCCACCCTCCCCCACCCCACGCCTTCACCACCGTGCGAGTTTGTCGTGATTGAATGTTACGTGTCTATGTGTGCATGGCATGGAGGTTTTTTCCCACTCCAGACTAGGCCCCTTAGGAGCCCAGTCTAGATTGTATTTTTTTTACTCATCTTTTTCCCCATCTTTTACGGGGCGCCTTGTGGCGACCCATCAGCGTTCCTGTTCTGTAACCCTGCACACTGTTTGTTTGTCTAGTCTTGAACGGGTTTGTGCCGGAAACAAAGTTTAGTTGTACTTGTGCAATGACAATAAAGACCTATCTGATCTGATCTATTTGATCTGATCTGATCTCTCTGATCTAAGCAGATTTTATGTTAGAGTGTTTTACTTGTTTTAAGGGTTTTGGTCCTAAATGATCTCAGTAAGATATTACAGCTTGTTGCTGAGATTTGATGAGCTATATTGAGTAAAATATGCTTGAAACTAGAATATCAACAATTTATTCATTTATGTAAATGTATATATAACTATTATTATTATTATTATTATTATTATTATTATATATTATTATTATTATTATTATTTATATTATTATTGTTATTATTATTATTATTATTATTATTATTATTATTATTATTAGTATGCCCTGTTATTAGTGAGAATATACTTATTTTAAGGTATTTTTGGGTTCATTGAGGTTAGCTAATTTTACTTGTTTTTGGAAAGTCTTGACAAGCCATATTTTCTTGTTCTATCGGCAGATAATTTTGCTTAGTTCAAATAAAATACCCCTATTTTTTTGTAATTATTTTTTTTTCTTGTTTGTGAACACTGACTTTTTGCAGGGTAATAATTATTATCGGCCATTCCCAATCCTGACTCTCCCTAGGGTTGAAACGGGAGTTCAGAACATTCTAAGAGACAATCCTCGTCTTTTTTTTGATTGATTGAAACTTGTATTAGTAGATTGCACAGTACAGTACATATTCCGTACAATTGACCACTAAATGGTAACACCCCAATATGTTTTTCACGTTAATCAATTCATGGTAGAGCGCAGACATATTATTTGATGTCGTAAACTCCGGACAGTAAGTCGCTACTTTTTTTCCTACACTTTGAATCCTGCGGCTTATAAAATGGTGTGGCTAATTTATGGATTTTTCTTTGCAAATTGTTAAAAAACAAACAAAAAAACATGCAAAAACACTGGAAATGTGTTATTGTTAGGGCTATCACGCCACCTTTTTACTATTTTTCCCTCAGCAGGTGCTACAGTGTCAAGTGCCCTTTCGTCTTCTAGCCATCCATAGCGTTATTACGTCTTTGTGGCTTGTGCAGCCCTTTGAGACTCTCCTGATTTTGGGCTATATAAGTAAACTTTGATTGATTGATTGATATAACGCTATGGAATTTTAAATGTATTACTCCAAGCAACATTTGTAAGTTTTACAATATAACTAAAACAATTCGTAATTACTAAACCGTCACATGCCTGATGTCTGTGGGAGTGTTTTTGTTTTCGTTTGCACAATCGTAATGTAATCAAACTAGCGCCGTTAGCATTGGCTAATATGCTAACACATTTACAAGTGTCTGTTTTATTATCATTAACTTACATTGGTATTATTTTTGCATTGTTCCAGTTTCACAAATTCCTGAGTAAATTCACCAAAAACGTCACCCTGGAGTTATTGAGTCTGTTTAGCTGATTGGAGAGCTAGCTTGCGCCGCTAGCGGGTCCATGGCGATGACTTCTGTTTTGTTTGATCAGCCGTTTTACTGCCTTGTTACAGACACCGTTTGGAAACAATTAAGTACATAAAGATTTACAGAATATTTATGTGTAAATAACCCAGTTTGCAATGTATATTGCCAAAGGTATTTGGGCACCCATCCAAATGATCCAAATATATTATAAGAAAATGGAAGAGTTTGGGAACAACAGCAACTCAGCCACCAAGTGGTAGGCCACGTAAACTGACAGAGGGCTCAGCGGAGGAATTATGGTGTGGGGTTGTTTTTTCAGGACTTAGTTCCAGTGAAAGGAACTTTGAATGCTCCAGGATACCAAACCATTTTGGACAATTCATTTTTAACAGTGAATACTATTATTACACAATTGTTTTATGCATTTTATTAGTAGATTTTTTTTTAAAATTAAAATGCAAAAAAAATATGGTAAGTTGCAACAATTTTACTTTTTATTTTGTGTATATTACTGTACATGGAAAAACAGTACTGCTTTTTTTATGGTAAAAAATAAAAAAGGCAGCTCAGTTGTCAGAATTTTACTGTAAAATCTACATTTGTTTTTTATTACTGTAAATCATTTTGGACAATTCCATTCTCCCAACCGTGTGGGAAGAGTTTGGAACGGGCTCCTTGCTCTTCCAACATGACTGTGCAACAGTGCACAAAGCAAGGTCCATAAAGACATGGATACCAGAGTCCGGTGTGGATGAACTTGACTGGCCTGCACAGAGTCCTGACCTCAACCTGATAGAACACCTTTGGGATAAATTAGAACGGAGACTGAGAGCCAGGCCTTCCCGACCACCAAAATAATGGTCGAAAATTCCTATAAACACACTCGGCAACCTTGTGGACAGCCTTACCAGAAGAGTTGAAGCTGTAATAGCTGCAAAAGGTGGAGTAAAATTATATTGAACCCTATGGGTAAGGAATGGTATGACACTTCAAGTTCATATGTGGGTCAAGACAGGTGGCCAAATACTTTTGGCAATATAGTGCATAATCTGGTGCGGAAAAATATTTTTGTCTTCTAAAATTTAGTGGGTGTGGCTTATATCCCGGTGCGCTATTTAGCCTGGGAAATACGGCCTACAAAAAGTCTTATCAATGAAATATTTGAAGAGTCCGACCCCCCTGCAGACAGCGGGTGTTTTGCTTCGAGCCCATTGAAGTTTGTGTGAGAAATTTCAAGTCAACCCAACAGTCCGATGGTTAAAAGCGCGGCTCGACTTCTGTTTTGTTCGATCAGCCGTTTTACTGCCGTGTTACAGACACCGTTCGGACACAACCAAATTAAGTAAACATGTTTCTGTTTCCATAGTCAACTAACTTCAAAGCAAAAAATAATAGTCCACTCCTTCTCGAGCCAAAACAAACAAAACAACAATTGAACATTAAATATTTAGTTTTCTACCTTTTGTTTTCTTGTGTATACAGTTTGGCTCTTGTGCCGAGCACCTTCAAGAGGCCCCGCGGAGTCTTCCGCAATCCGTCCACGGCTGCTATTAGCATATGCCTGCGCGCTAAGCACAGTTTTCTTTGGCCTCATCAAATATTCACCGTTACAAACAGACAAACTCTCTGCTTGCGGATGCCGTTTATGTTTAATTAATGCCGCCGCCTCGCTTCTCCCGCCTGTTTTATTCTTTTTTTCTCCCCCCCGTTTTCCTGTTTCACATATCGGGGCCCGACTCGACTCCCACAACATTTTAGCGCCAAGATTCGCTCATAAATTGCTGATTTCGGACAATTTACGGAGCGGCGCGTCATCATGGAGACGCCGTCGTTATCGGCGCCTCCTGCCGAAAAAGAAGCCCGTCGTGGCGCAGCAACGAGGTTTCCCCTCAAACAAGTTGCCCACTGTGGCGAGATGGCGTACTTAGTGAACACGAAGTCACTTGTTTGTTTGATTGACGCTCTCCTCCCCCGCAGCATCCCTCTCCTCTCGCGAGGATGAAAGCGGCCATATGCAGCTCAATCAACGCAAACAAACAATGGCGGCGCGTGCGGGTCAGGGCGGCTCTTTCATGTGTCGTGAGTTGAGCAGACGATCCATACGATTGTTTCATCGTCTTCTGTGGGCGCCTATTTGCCGCCAACAAACATTCCCCCGCTTTGAAGTGGATGAAATGCAGGTGCGTCCCCGCTCCATCCCGCACTGTCAGGCCGCCACAACACAAACTAGGAGACGAAGAAGTAGAACAAGGAGAAGAACAAGGAGAAGAAGAAGTAGAACAGGAAGAAATAAGAAGTTTGAGTAGCCGTAGAAATAGTATAAGTAGAGGAAAAAGTAGAAATAGAAGAATTAAAAAAAATAAAGAGGTCAAACAAGAACGGGAAGATCAGGAAGGACGGAAACAGAAAGAACAAGCAAAAGAAGGAGAAGAACAAGAACAACTATATAGCAGGAAGAACAAGAACAAGAACAAAAATCAGAGACAAAAAGAACAAAAGGAAGATAAATAACAATAAGATCAACAAGATCAACAAGAACGAGAAAAAAAAAACACAAAGAAGAAGAAAAAGAACAAGAACAAGATAAAGGACAAGAAGTAGTGCAAGAAGGACATGCTAAATAAAAAAGTACAAGTACCATAGGAACAAGAATGAGAACAAGAACAACAATGACAAAAACAAGAATAACAAAAAGGAGAACACCAACAAGAACAATTAAAAGAACAAGGAGAACAATAAGTGGAACAACAAGAAGAAGATGTATGAGTAGCCGTAGAAAAGCAGAAACAAGAAGAACAAAATGAAGAGAAAGAAAAATAACAAGATCAACAAGAACAAGAAGTTAAAGTTAAAGTTAAAGTACCAATGGTTGTCACACACACACTACGTGTGGTGAAATTTGTCCTCTGCATTTGACCCATCCCCTTGGGGAGCAGTGGGCAGCAGCGGCGCCGCGCCCGGGAATCATTTTGGTGATTTAACCCCCAATTCCAACCCTTGATGCTGAGTGCCAAGCAGGGAGGTAATGGCTCCCATTTTTATAGTCTTTAAGAAAAACAAGAAGAACAACAATGACAAAAACAAGAATAGGAAGAATAACAAACATAAAAACACCAAGAAGAACAAGAAGAACAAGAAGAACAAGAAGAAAGAAGAAGTATGAGTAGCCGTAGAAATAGTATAAGTAGAGGAAAAAGTAGAAATAGAAGAATAAAGAAAATTAAGAGGTCAAACAAGCACGGGGAAATCAAGAAGGACGAAAACAGAAAGATCAAGCAAAAGAAGGAGAAGAACAAGAACAAACTATAACAGGAAGAACAAGAACAAGAACAAAAAGCAGAGACAAAAAAAAAAAAGATACATAAAAATTAGAACAACAAGATCAACGAGAACGAGAAGAAAAACAACTAAAACACAAACAAGAAGAAAAAGAACAAGAACAAGATCAAGAACAAAAAGTAGTGCAAGAAGAACATGGAAAATAAAAAAGTACAAGTACCATAGGAACAAGAATAAGAACAAGAACAACAATGACAAAAACAAGAATAGGTTGGATAACACAAAGGAGAACACCAACAAGAAGAAGAAGAACAACAACAAGGAGAAGAAGAAGTAGAACAAGAAGAAAGAAGAAGTTTGAGTAGCCGTAGAAATAGTACAAGTAGAGGAAAAAGTAGAAATAGAAGAATAAAAAAAATAAAGAGGTCAAACAAGAACGGGAAAATCAAGAAGGACGGAAACAGAAAGAACAAGCAAAAGAAGGAGAAGAACAAGAACAAACTATAACAGGAAGAACAAGAACAGGAACAAAAAGCAGAGACAAAAAGAACACAAATAAGATAAATAAAAATAAGAACACAAGATCAACGAGAACGAGAAGAAAAACAACTAAAACACAAACAAGAAGAAAAAGAACAAGAACAAGATCAAGAACAAGAAGTAGTGCAAAAAGACCATGGAAAATAAAAACTACAAGTACAATAGGAACAAGAATAAGAACAAGAACAACAATGACAGAAACAAGAAAAGGAAGGAGAACAAAGAGAACACCAAGAAGAAGAAGAAGAAGAACAAGGAGAAGAAGAAGTAGAACAAGAAGAAAGAAGAAGTATGAGTAGCCATAGAAATAGTATAAGTAGAGGAAAAAGTGGAAATAGAAGAATAAAGAAAATAAAGAGGTCAAACAAGAACGGGAAAATCAAGAAGGAAGGAAACAGAAAGAACAAGCAAAAGAAGGAGACGAACAAGAAAAAAACTGTAACAGGAAGAACAAGAACAAGAACAAAAAGCAGAGACAAAAGGAACAAAAATAAGAGAAAGAGAAATAAGAACAACAAGATCAACAAGAACAAGAAGAAAAACAACAACGACAACAAAAAGAACAACAGGAACAAGAATTAGTACAAGAAGAACATGAAAAATAAAAATGACAAGTACCATAGGAACGAGAATAAGAACAGGAACAACAATGACAAAAACAAGAATAGGAAGAATGACAAAAATAAAAACACTGACAGGAACAAGAAGAAGAAGAACAAGAAAGACAACAACAGCAAGGACACAAACAAAAAGAAGAACAATAATGAGACAAAGAACAAGAACAAGAAGAGCAAAAAGGAGGAGAAGAAGATGAAGAAGAAGAAGAAGAAGAAGAAGAAGAAGAAGAAGTAGGAAGAAGAAGGAAGCAGAGAGTTGAGCAGTAAATGTAGAAGAAGAAGTAGAAGTTACTCTCAAGTTGACTTCCATGTGACTTCAAGAGGTTGGAAATAAAAGTGAGCTGATCTCAACTGTTAAACACAAGACATTCATTCTTCATCCATCTTTCCTTCCACACACCTCCATCATCCATCTTGTCATCCCTCCATCATCCATCTTGTCATCCCTCCATCATTCATGTTGTCACCAGGCCCTCCTCCATCCATCTTGTCACCAGGCCCTCCTCCATCCATCTTGTCATTGCTGTATCGTTACAGTCAATATTGTTCACAACTTTCATACATTCATCTGTCTCCTCTTCCTGTCTTTTCATTTGACACAACATCCACCCATCATCCACCCATCATCCATCCTTCCATCCCCGCATCTACTCCTCCTGGCCTCCCATCATCCATCCTTCCATCCCCGCATCTACTCCTCCTGGCCTCCCATCATCCATCCTTCCATCCCTGCATCTACTCCTCCTGGCCTCCCATCATCCATCCTTCCATCCCCGCATCTACTCCTCCTGGCCTCCCATCATCCATCCTTCCATCCCCGCATCTACTCCTCCTGGCCTCCCATCATCCATCCTTCCATCCCCGCATCTACTCCTCCTGGCCTCCCATCATCCATCCTTCCATCCCCGCATCTACTCCTCCTGGCCTCCCATCATCCATCCTTCCATCCCCGCATCTACTCCTCCTGGCCTCCCATCATCCATCCTTCCATCCCCGCATCTACTCCTCCTGGCCTCCCATCATCCATCCTTCCATCCCTGCATCTACTCCTCCTGGCCTCCCATCATCCATCCTTCCATCCCTGCATCTACTCCTCCTGGCCTCCCATCATCCATCCTTCCATCCCCGCATCTACTCCTCCTGGCCTCCCATCATCCATCCTTCCATCCCTGCATCTACTCCTCCTGGCCTCCCATCATCCATCCTTCCATCCCCGCATCTACTCCTCCTGGCCTCCCATCATCCATCCTTCCATCCCCGCATCTACTCCTCCTGGCCTCCCATCATCCATCCTTCCATCCCCACATCTACTCCTCCTGGCCTCCCATCATCCATCCTTCCATCCCTGCATCTACTCCTCCTGGCCTCCCATCATCCATCCTTCCCTCCCCGCATCTACTCCTCCTGGCCTCCCATCATCCATCCTTCCATCCCCGCATCTACTCCTCCTGGCCTCCCATCATCCATCCTTCCATCCCCGCATCTACTCCTCCTGGCCTCCCATCATCCATCCTTCCATCCCCGCATCTACTCCTCCTGGCCTCCCATCATCCATCCTTCCATCCCCGCATCTACTCCTCCTGGCCTCCCATCATCCATCCTTCCATCCCCGCATCTACTCCTCCTGGCCTCCCATCATCCATCCTTCCATCCCTGCATCTACTCCTCCTGGCCTCCCATCATCCATCCTTCCATCCCAGCATCTACTCCTCCTGGCCTCCCATCATCCATCCTTCCATCCCCACATCTACTCCTCCTGGCCTCCCATCATCCATCCTTCCATCCCCACATCTACTCCTCCTGGCCTCCCATCATCCATCCTTCCATCCCCACATCTACTCCTCCTGGCCTCCCATCATCCATCCTTCCATCCCCGCATCTACTCCTCCTGGCCTCCCATCATCCATCCTTCCATCCCCGCATCTACTCCTCCTGGCCTCCCATCATCCATCCTTCCATCCCTGCATCTACTCCTCCTGGCCTCCCATCATCCATCCTTCCATCCCTGCATCTACTCCTCCTGGCCTCCCATCATCCATCCTTCCATCCCCGCATCTACTCCTCCTGGCCTCCCATCATCCATCCTTCCATCCCCGCATCTACTCCTCCTGGCCTCCCATCATCCATCCTTCCATCCCTGCATCTACTCCTCCTGGCCTCCCATCATCCATCCTTCCATCCCCGCATCTACTCCTCCTGGCCTCCCATCATCCATCCTTCCATCCCCGCATCTACTCCTCCTGGCCTCCCATCATCCATCCTTCCATCCCTGCATCTACTCCTCCTGGCCTCCCATCATCCATCCTTCCATCCCCGCATCTACTCCTCCTGGCCTCCCATCATCCATCCTTCCATCCCCGCATCTACTCCTCCTGGCCTCCCATCATCCATCCTTCCATCCCCGCATCTACTCCTCCTGGCCTCCCATCATCCATCCTTCCATCCCTGCATCTACTCCTCCTGGCCTCCCATCATCCATCCTTCCATCCCTGCATCTACTCCTCCTGGCCTCCCATCATCCATCCTTCCATCCCCGCATCTACTCCCCCTGGCCTCCCATCATCCATCCTTTCATCCCTGCATCTACTCCTCCTGGCCTCCCATCATCCATCCTTCCATCCCCGCATCTACTCCTCCTGGCCTCCCATCATCCATCCTTCCATCCCCGCATCTACTCCTCCTGGCCTCCCATCATCCATCCTTCCATCCCCACATCTACTCCTCCTGGCCTCCCATCATCCATCCTTCCCTCCCCGCATCTACTCCTCCTGGCCTCCCATCATCCATCCTTCCATCCCCGCATCTACTCCTCCTGGCCTCCCATCATCCATCCTTCCATCCCCGCATCTACTCCTCCTGGCCTCCCATCATCCATCCTTCCATCCCCGCATCTACTCCTCCTGGCCTCCCATCATCCATCCTTCCATCCCCGCATCTACTCCTCCTGGCCTCCCATCATCCATCCTTCCATCCCCGCATCTACTCCTCCTGGCCTCCCATCATCCATCCTTCCATCCCTGCATCTACTCCTCCTGGCCTCCCATCATCCATCCTTCCATCCCAGCATCTACTCCTCCTGGCCTCCCATCATCCATCCTTCCATCCCCACATCTACTCCTCCTGGCCTCCCATCATCCATCCTTCCATCCCCACATCTACTCCTCCTGGCCTCCCATCATCCATCCTTCCATCCCCACATCTACTCCTCCTGGCCTCCCATCATCCATCCTTCCATCCCCGCATCTACTCCTCCTGGCCTCCCATCATCCATCCTTCCATCCCTGCATCTACTCCTCCTGGCCTCCCATCATCCATCCTTCCATCCCCGCATCTACTCCTCCTGGCCTCCCATCATCCATCCTTCCATCCCCGCATCTACTCCTCCTGGCCTCCCATCATCCATCCTTCCATCCCCACATCTACTCCTCCTGGCCTCCCATCATCCATCCTTCCATCCCCGCATCTACTCCTCCTGGCCTCCCATCATCCATCCTTCCATCCCCGCATCTACTCCTCCTGGCCTCCCATCATCCATCCTTCCATCCCAGCATCTACTCCTCCTGGCCTCCCATCATCCATCAATCCGTCCATCCCAGCAAGCCACACAACAAAACGTGGTAGTCCTGCATGTTTGCTCCGACAACAAACGCACAGACACAGAAGCTCCTTTGGCGCCCTCAGAAACGATCAGAAACCACACAAATCCCTTTACTTTAATAAACCTTTAATTAGTTGTTTATTATCATGCAAATTACTAACATATTAGTTGTTAATTAGTCATTACATACTTATGAATGCCTTATTTTGCATGGCCTTATTATACAACCAGTAAGAGTAACTAAGAGTATTCCCTAACCCTAACCCCAAACCCTAACCCTAACCTCAACCCCAACCCTAACCCTAGTATGGGGAACATATGAACCATTAATTATTTGCTTACTAACATGCAAATTAGTAACATATTGGCTGTTAATTAGTCATTAAGTACTTATTAAGTACTTATTAATGCCTTATTCTGCATGGCCTTATTATACAACCAGTAAGCCATTAACTAAGAGTCTTCCCTAACCCTAACCCTGTTATATTTTTAAAAACAACAACATGTAACACTTTAGTATGGTGAACATATGAACCATTAATTAGTTGCTTATTAACATGCAAATTAGTAACATATTGGCTGTTAATTAGTCATTATTAAGTACTTAAGTACTTATTAATGCCCTATTCCACATGGCCGTATTATACAACCAGTAAGCCATTAACTAAGAGTCTTCCCTAACCCTTACCCCAACCCCAACCCTAACCTTAACCCTAACCCTAAACCTAACCCTAACCCCCAACCCTAACCCTAAACCAAACCCGAACCCCAACCCTAAACCTAAACCTAACCTCAACCCAAACCCTAACCCTAACCCTAGTATGGGGAACGTATGAACCATTAATTAGTTGCTTATTAACATGCAAATTAGTAACATATTGGCTGTTAATTAGTCATTATTAAGTACTTAAGTACTTATTAATGCCCTATTCCACATGGCCTTATTATACAACCAGTAAGCCATTAACTAAGAGTCCTCCCTAACCCTATCCCTAACCCTAACCGTAACCTCAACCCTAAATCTAACCCCTAACCCTATCCCTAACCTCAACCCCAACCCCAACCCTAAGCCTAACATGGGGAACGTATGAACCATTAATTAGTTGCTTATTAACATGCAAATTAGTAACATATTCACTGTTAATTTATCATTATTACGTACTTATTAAGTACTTATTAATGCCTTATTCTGCATGGCCTTATTATACAACCAGTAAGCCATTAACTAAGAGTCTTCCCTAACCCCAACCCCAACCCCAACCCTAACCCTAACCCTAACCCTCAACCCTAACCTTTACAACCTCAACCCAAACCCTAACCCTAGTATGGGGAACATATGAACCATTAATTAGTTGCTTATTAACATGCAAATTAGTCATTATTAAGTACTTATTAAGTATGTATTAAGTACTTATTAATGCCTAATTGTGCATGGCCTTATTATACAACCAGTAAGCCATTAACTAAGAGTCTTCCCTAACCCTAACCCTATTTATTAAAAAAAAAAAAAACATGGTAACACTTTAGTATGGGGAACATATGAACCATTAATAAGTTGCTTATTAACATGCAAATTATTAACATATTGGCTGTTAATTAGTCATCTTTAAGTACTTAAGTACTTATTAATGCCTTATTGTACACGGCCTTATTATACAACCAGTAAGCCATTAACTAAGAGTCTTTCCTAACCCTAACCCTAACCTTAACCCTAATCCTAACCCCTAACCTCAACCCCAACCCTAACCCTAACCCTAACCCTAGTATGGGGAACGTATGAACCATTAATTAGTTGCTTATTAACATGCAAATTGGTAACATATTGGCTGTTAATTAGTCATTATTACGTGCTTATTAAGTACTTATTAAGTACTTATTCTGCATGGCCTCATTATACAACCAGTAAGCCATTAACTAAGAGTCTACCCTAACCCTAACCCCAACCTAACCCCCAACCCTAACCAACTCTCTTTCTTTATGCCTAACCCTAACTAACTATTTTTCTTTATGCTTAATCCTAACCCTAATCCTAACCCAAACTCTAACCCTAATCCTAACCCTAACCCCAACCCTAACCTTAACTCTAACTCTAACTCTAACTCTAACCCTGACCCTGACCCTGACCCTATGTTAATAAGCAATTAATTAATGGTTCATATGTTCCCCATACTAACGTGTTAACAAAAACATGTTTTTGTATTTATTTTTGTTTGGTAGGTTAAAGTGTTTTATACATTTTGCTCCTTAGCTAATGTTGCTGATCAAATGTATTACTATTTATGGATTTTACTTCATTTTTTTGTTTTTCAATATCAAATGGTTCAGGTTGGTCAAAAAATGTTAATGGTTCAAAGTAGCAGTACAGTGGAAAAACTAGTCGACTTTAATTTAATTGACTTAAAAATTGTTTACAATGTCACAAAATGCCACAGATTCAGTCGGCCATTTTGAATATTCCGCTACCCGAGATGCTACGTCACGGTAGTAACGCTTCTGCACTCTGACCATATTATTAGGTCAGTCATACTGGAAATATGCAAACTCACGCTTCCGTGCAGTGATTTCTCCACATTCTCTGAACCTTTTGATGATATCACGGAGTGTAGATGGTGAAATCCCTAAATTCCTTGCAATAGCTGGTTGAGAAATGTTGTTCTTAAACAATTTGCTCAGGCGTTTGTTGACAAAGTGGTGACCCTCGCCCCGTCCTTGTTTGTGAATGACTGAGCATTTCATGGAAGCTGCTTTTATACCCAATCATGGCACCCACCTGTTCCCAATTAGCCTGTTCACCTGTGGGATGTTCCAAATAACTGTTTTGATGAGCATTCCTCAAGCTTTTATGAAACATGTTGCAGGCATCAAAATTACAAATGAGCTAATATTTGCAACACCATTTTCCAGTGTGAACATGAAATATCTTGTCTTTGCAGTCTATTCAATTAAATATAAGGATCTGCAAATAATTGTATTCTGTTTTTATTTACCATTTACACAACGTGACAACTTCACTGCTTTTGGGTTTCGTAAATAAGGATACAACATTATGCAGAGGTGTACTTATAACCATTTTATAGACAAACAACACTATTTATAGAACACAACATAATTGGGAAGCTATGAATGAATAAGGGCAGCACGGTGGTAGAGGGGTTAGTGCGTCTGCCTCACAATACGAAGGTCCTGAGTGGTCGTGAGTTCAATCCCGAGCTCGGGATCTTTCTGTGTGGAGTTTGCATGTCCTCCCCGTGACTGAGTGGGTTCCCTCCGGGTACTCCGGCTTCCTCCCACCACCAAAGACATGCACCTGGGGATAGGTTGATTGGCACGATAAAGTTCGCAACTTTTGGTCGCTGATAAAAAAGCCTTGCCTGTACCGGAAGTAGCGTGACGTCACAGGTTGTGGAGCTCCTCACATCTGCACATTGTTTACAATCATGGCCACCAGCAGAGAGAGCGATTCAGACCGAGAAAGTGATGATTTCCCCATTAATTTGAGCGAGGGTGAAAGATTTGTGGATGAGGAAAGTGAGAGTGAAGGACTAGAGGGCAGTGGAAGCGATTCGGATAGGGAAGATGCTGTGAGAGGCGGGTGGGACCTGATATTTAGCTGGGAATGACTAAAAGAGTAAATAAACACAAGACATATATATACTCTATTAGCCACAACACAACCAGGCTTATATTTAATATGCCACATAACAAACACCTCCCCCCTCCCGTCCATATAACCCGCCAATACAAATCAAACACCCGCACAACACACTCAATCCCAAAGCCCAAATTACCGTTCACCTCCGTAAAGTTCATAGTGCACATATATTTCCCCAAAGTTACGTACGTGACATGCACATAGTGGCTCACATGTATGGGCAAGCGATCAAATGTTTGGCAGCTGCGTACTCACGGCACTGCCTATCCAACTCAAAGTTCTCCTGGTAAGAGTCTCTGTTGTCCCAGGCCAATGGTAAAGCTTGACTGTCATCGTTCGGGAATATAAACAACGAAACACCGGCTACGCGTTGGTGTTGCTGCAGCCGGCCGCTAATACACCGCTTCCCACCTACAGCTTTCTTCTTTGCTATCTCCATTGTTCATTACACAAATTGCAAAAGATTCACCGACACAGATGTCCAGAATACTGTGGAGTTTTGCGATGAAAACAGACGATTTAATAGCTGGCCACAATGCTGTCCCAAAATGTCCGCTACAATCCGTGACGTCACGCGCATACGTCGTCATACCGAGAGTTTTCAGCCGGATATTTCGCGGGAAATTTAAAATGTCACTTTCTAAGTTAACCCGGCCGTATTGGCATGTGTTGCAATGTTAAGATTTCATCATTGATATATAAACTATCACAGTGGTTCTCAACCTTTTTTCAGTGATGTACCCCCTGTGAACATTTTTTTAATTCAAGTACCCCCTAATCAGAGCAAATAATTTTTGGTTGAAAAAAAGAAATAAAGAAGTAAAATATAGCACTATGTCATCAGTTTCTGATTTATTAAATTGTATAACAGTGCAAAATATTGCTCATTTGTTGTGGTCTTTCTTGAACTATTTGGAAAAAAAGATATAAAAATAACTAATAACTTGTTGAAAAATAAACAAGAGATTCAATTATAAAAAATTAAAGCTGCAAGCAGCGATGGACGGGACCGACTTTGAGGGCTCATAAAATCCAAACCGGAGCAGTAATTAAAACTCTTTCATCAACTTTTAATCAGAAGGGTTCAATCTCTCTCCTGTGCTAATTTGAAGGCGACACGAAAAACGCGCTCAGAGGATATAATGTTTGAAAAAAAGGTGACTGTTTTTACTCAACTTTTGTTTTGAAGGGGGAATTGCAAACTTTCTGTTGATTTTTGCTGACTTCTTCTTCTTTCGTGTATCGTCTTCATATGTCCATCTTCGTGTCGTGTAGCCACTCCCTCGTCTCAGGTCCCACTTGGAAGAGGCCCTCCTCTGAACGTGGTCTATGCCGGGGACAGGTGGTGATGATGTGGTCGGCAGTCTGCTCAGGCTCCCCGCACTCACACGCTGCACTGTCTGTTAGGCCCCACTTCTTCATGGACGCTTTGAAGCAACCAACCCCTGTGCGAAGGCGGTTCAGGAGGGTCCATTGCCGGCGAGGTAGATCTTCTCCCTCCACGCCACCTCCAGGATCCTGGATGTAATGGTGTAGGCGTGTCTGTCCTGCTGACTCCCACTCCTGCTTCCATTCCGCTGCCAGCCAGGCTTTGGTTGTCAGATCCTCCGGGATGGAAATAAGCATCTCTTGTGCGGCCTGATTGTATGGGTGGCGGGACTTGAGTCTGCTTGGAGGTGTTGCCATGGTGGTGGTTTCATGGAGGAGGTGCCAGCTGTGTTCCTGGGCTTTCCTTGCCAGGGCGAGGGTAGCGGCCTCTCGCCGTAGGCCGGCTGGCGCTATCCCTGCTAAGACTGGCAGGTAGAACACGGGGGTGGGTTTCAGGCAGCCACTTATGATCCGGAGGGCATTGTTGATGGCCGTATCGACCTTCTTGGCATGTGGGCTTCTACACCAGGTTGGGGCACAGTACTCAGCTGCAGAGAATACGAGGGCTTGTGTGGAGATACATAGTACCTTGGCCGAGGCCCCCCAGGTTGTACCAGATAGGCGTCGGATGAGTGAGACCCTTGCTGTTACTTTAGCCCTCACTTCATCCAAATGTTGTTTGTAGGACAGTGTCCTGTCCAAGCGTACGCCCAGGTACTCCGGGGCCTGCTGGAACTCCAGGGGTTTGTTGTCGACTAAGATCTCCAGCTCCCTTCTTGCTTCCCTGTTGCAGAGGTGGAATGCTGCTGATATAGTCTTTCCCTTACTGAGCTGCAGTCGCCAGCTTCGAAGGTAGGCAGCCAGGACGCCCATGTCCTGATTGAGACCCTCTTCAACCGCCTTCCATGTGGGCCGGTGTAGCATGATGGCTAGGTCATCCGCGTATCCATACCTTCTAGATGTCGTCACCGGTAGGTCAAAGATGTAGATGTTGAAGAGCATCGGTGAGAGGACAGACCCTTGTGGGACCCCGTTTCTCAGCCTCCTGAGCCTGCTGCGCTGGCCATCACTGGTCTGGAGAACTATTTTTGCTGATGGTTGTCAGTGTATCAAATCTAGGTCTAAGTGAGACCTACATAGAGGTTTTTGTTTCATGTCTCTACGACATTCCTACTGGGAGTTAGGCAGTTTTGTCTGTTTTCTTCCTAGGGGGTGCTAGAGCGCAATTTTGAGTTTTGGGGTTTGGTTTTTTGATTAGATCGCAATTTCCGCCAGTCCTGATGTGTGTGTCCAATTTGGTGAGTTTTGAAGCATGTTAAGGGGGTCAAATTAGAGCTCAAAGAGGCGGCGGTATATTAATAAAACGCTAGAAATTCAATAGGGTCCTCTGTCCCAAAGGGACTCGGTCTCCAATAAAGATTTCTACACATATAGAAGTAATCATCAACTTAAAGTGCCCTCTTTGGGGATTGTAATGGAGATCCATCTGGATTCATGAACTTAATTCTAAACATTTCTTCACAAAAAAAGAAATCTTTAACATCAATATTTATGGAACATGTCCACAAAAAATCTAGCTGTCAACATTGAATATTGCATTGTTGCATTTCTTTTCACAGTTCTTTTTGAAAGACATTTAAAAAAAATCTCACGTACCCCTTGGCTTACCTTCAAGTACCCCCAGGGGTACGCGTACCCCCATTTGAGAACCACTGAACTATCAGACTGCGTGGTTGCTAGTAGTGGCTTTCAGTAGGCCTTTAATTTTTTTTAATAAACTGGCGAGTCTGGTTCGTCCCACAAGTCTACAATGTTTTTTTGGGTTTTTTTTTCTTTCAAGTAACGACAGCGTTTTATCAGTTTGTGACAGCTTGACAGATTCTACACGGCGGATGATAGCGATAATTTATCCCGCCGCTGAAGGACACTAAATCCCGGCGACAGGTTGACAGATATCTCCACACAATCCCTCCGCGGGCTAGCTTAAAAACCAGACAATTAGCGACGTGCGTCCGTCAGTGTCGTCGGGCAAACCTTTCAAAAGTCTGCCTAATTTATCGCCGCTCGGCTTGCGAGGTCCGCGCGTCTTCCACTGGTGTCGTCTGTAATCAGATTACAGGATTAGACCGGCGGATACGGGATGAAAAGTGTGTGATATATCCCAGACCACAAACAGCAGATAGCGCCTGCGACACGCTCTATCGCACACCATCGCGGCAAATGATATCTCACATCATGGATCAGAAAAAAAACACGACGGGGGCGAAAACCGTGCGAGGAATTGTAGAAAAAAAAAAAAAAAAAGGCCGTCGTGCTTGTACGCCGGCGTCCTTCCATCAGATTAGGTCGCCGGCGGGCGCGGGAGCAAAGCATCCTTCGCCGCGCGGTGATGGACCGACACCCGCCAGGGGAAGACGACGCCATAAAATGTGTGTTTTTGTCCCGCCTCCGAGCCAGGAATTTTATGAGGGAGCGGCGAGCGAGATGGCGACACATCAGACCTGTCCTG
>NC_084738.1:77261336-77268836 GCF_033978785.1 Entelurus aequoreus | reverse complement strand
CGGTTAATTTATGGAACAAAATATATATTTGTTTTATTTAGTCGGTGCGGCTTCTATACCGGTGTGCTCTATAGTCCGGAAAATACATAGCTGATTGGAGAGCTAGCCTCCGCAGCTAGTGGGTCCACGACGACAACTTCAGTTTTGTTTGATCAGCCGTTTTACTGCCATGTTACAGACACCATTTGGAAATAATTAATTTATTTAAATAAACATTTACAGAATATTTCTATGTAAATAACTAATTTCACAACGTATATATATATATATGCGGCTTATAGTCGGGTGCGGTTAATTTATGGAACAATATATATATATTTTTTATTTAGTCGGTGCGGCTTCTATACCGGTGCGCTCTATAGTCTGGAAAATGTATAGCTGATTGGAGAGCTAGCCTACGCACCTAGCGGGTCCACCGCGAAGACTTCCGTTTTGTTTGATCAGCCGTTTTACTGCCGTGTTACAGACACCGTTTGGAAACAAATAAGGTATGTAAATAAACATTCACAGAATATTTCTGTGTGAATAACTCATTTCACAACGTATATATCTGCGGCTTATAGTCAGGTGCGGCTAATATATAGAAAAATATATACACTTTTTTATTTAGTCGGTGCGGCTTCTATACCGGTGCGCTCTATAGTCCGCAAAATACATAGCTGATTGGAGAGCTAGCCTCCGCAGCTAGTGGGTCCATGACGACGACTTCTGTTTTGTTTGATCAGCCGTTTTACTGCCGTGTTACAGACACCGTTTGGAAAGAATTAAGGTATTTAAATAAACATTTACAGAATATTTCTATGTAAATAACTAATTTCACAACGTATATATCTGCGCCTTATAGTCGGGTGCGGTTAATTTATGGAACAAAATATATATTTGTTTTATTTAGTCGGTGCGGCTTCTATACCGGTGTGCTCTATAGTCCGGAAAATACATAGCTGATTGGAGAGCTAGCCTCCGCAGCTAGTGGGTCCACGACGACAACTTCAGTTTTGTTTGATCAGCCGTTTTACTGCCATGTTACAGACACCATTTGGAAATAATTAAGGTATTTAAATAAACATTTACAGAATATTTCTATGTAAATAACTAATTTCACAACGTATATATCTGCGCCTTATAGTCGGGTGCGGTTAATTTATGGAACAATATATATATATTTTTTTATTTAGTCGGTGCGGCTTCTATACCGGTGTGCTCTATAGTCCGGAAAATACATAGCTGATAGGAAAGCTAGCCTCCACAGCTAGTGGGTCCACGACGACGACTTCTGTTTTGTTTGATCAGCCGTTTTACTGCCGTGTTACAGACACCGTTTGGAAATAATTAAGGTATTTAGATAAACATTTACAAAATATTTCTATGTAAATAACTAATTTCACAACGTATATATCTGCGGCTTATAATCGGGTGCGGCTAATATATGGAACAATATATATTTTTTATTTATTTAGTCGGTGCGGCTTCTATACCGGTGCGCTCTATAGTCCGCAAAATACATAGCTGATTGGAGAGCTAGCCTCCGCAGCTAGTGGGTCCACGACGACAACTTCAGTTTTGTTTGATCAGCCGTTTTACTGCCGTGTTACAGACACCGTTTGGAAACAATTAAGGTATTTAAATAAACATTTACAGAATATTTCTATGTAAATAACTAATTTCACAACGTATATATCTGCGCCTTATAGTCGGGTGCGGTTAATTTATGGAACAAAATATATATTTGTTTTATTTAGTCGGTGCGGCTTCTATACCGGTGTGCTCTATAGTCCGGAAAATACATAGCTGATTGGAGAGCTAGCCTCCGCAGCTAGTGGGTCCACGACGACAACTTCAGTTTTGTTTGATCAGCCGTTTTACTGCCATGTTACAGACACCATTTGGAAATAATTAAGGTATTTAAATAAACATTTACAGAATATTTCTATGTAAATAACTAATTTCACAACGTATATATCTGCGCCTTATAGTCGGGTGCGGTTAATTTATGGAAAAATATATATATATTTTTTATTTAGTCGGTGCGGCTTCTATACGGGTGTGCTCTATAGTCCGCAAAATACATAGCTGATTGGAGAGCTAGCCTCCGCAGCTAGTGGGTCCACGACGACGACTTCTGTTTTGTTTGATCAGCCGTTTTACTGCCGTGTTACAGACACCGTTTGGAAACAATTAAGGTATTTAAATAAACATTTACAGAATATTTCTATGTAATTAACTAATTTCACAACGTATATATCCGCGCCTTATAGTCGGGTGCGGTTAATTTATGGAACAATATATATATATATTTTTTTTATTTAGTCGGTGCGGCTTCTATACCGGTGCGCTCTATAGTCCGCAAAATACATAGCTGATTGGAGAGCTAGCCTCCGCAGCTAGTGGGTCCACGACGATGACTTCTGTTTTGTTTGATCAGCCGTTTTATTGCCATGTTACAGACACCGTTTGGAAAGAATTAAGGTATTTAAATAAACATTTACATAATATTTCTATGTAAATAACTAATTTCACAACGTATATATCTGCGGCTTATAATCGGGTGCGGCTAATATATGGAACAAAATATATATTTTTTATTTATTTAGTCGGTGCGGCTTCTATACCGGTGCGCTCTATAGTCCGCAAAATACATAGCTGATTGGAGAGCTAGCCTCCGCAGCTAGTGGGTCCACGACGACAACTTCAGTTTTGTTTGATCAGCCGTTTTACTGCCGTGTTACAGACACCGTTTGGAAACAATTAAGGTATTTAAATAAACATTTACAGAATATTTCTATGTAAATAACTAATTTCACAACGTATATATCTGCGCCTTATAGTCGGGTGCGGTTAATTTATGGAACAAAATATATATTTGTTTTATTTAGTCGGTGCGGCTTCTATACCGGTGTGCTCTATAGTCCGGAAAATACATAGCTGATTGGAGAGCTAGCCTCCGCAGCTAGTGGGTCCACGACGACAACTTCAGTTTTGTTTGATCAGCCGTTTTACTGCCATGTTACAGACACCATTTGGAAATAATTAAGGTATTTAAATAAACATTTACAGAATATTTCTATGTAAATAACTAATTTCACAACGTATATATCTGCGCCTTATAGTCGGGTGCGGTTAATTTATGGAACAATATATATATATTTTTTTATTTAGTCGGTGCGGCTTCTATACCGGTGTGCTCTATAGTCCGGAAAATACATAGCTGATAGGAAAGCTAGCCTCCACAGCTAGTGGGTCCACGACGACGACTTCTGTTTTGTTTGATCAGCCGTTTTACTGCCGTGTTACAGACACCGTTTGGAAATAATTAAGGTATTTAGATAAACATTTACAAAATATTTCTATGTAAATAACTAATTTCACAACGTATATATCTGCGGCTTATAATCGGGTGCGGCTAATATATGGAACAATATATATTTTTTATTTATTTAGTCGGTGCGGCTTCTATACCGGTGCGCTCTATAGTCCGCAAAATACATAGCTGATTGGAGAGCTAGCCTCCGCAGCTAGTGGGTCCACGACGACAACTTCAGTTTTGTTTGATCAGCCGTTTTACTGCCGTGTTACAGACACCGTTTGGAAACAATTAAGGTATTTAAATAAACATTTACAGAATATTTCTATGTAAATAACTAATTTCACAACGTATATATCTGCGCCTTATAGTCGGGTGCGGTTAATTTATGGAACAAAATATATATTTGTTTTATTTAGTCGGTGCGGCTTCTATACCGGTGTGCTCTATAGTCCGGAAAATACATAGCTGATTGGAGAGCTAGCCTCCGCAGCTAGTGGGTCCACGACGACAACTTCAGTTTTGTTTGATCAGCCGTTTTACTGCCATGTTACAGACACCATTTGGAAATAATTAAGGTATTTAAATAAACATTTACAGAATATTTCTATGTAAATAACTAATTTCACAACGTATATATCTGCGCCTTATAGTCGGGTGCGGTTAATTTATGGAAAAATATATATATATTTTTTATTTAGTCGGTGCGGCTTCTATACGGGTGTGCTCTATAGTCCGCAAAATACATAGCTGATTGGAGAGCTAGCCTCCGCAGCTAGTGGGTCCACGACGACGACTTCTGTTTTGTTTGATCAGCCGTTTTACTGCCGTGTTACAGACACCGTTTGGAAACAATTAAGGTATTTAAATAAACATTTACAGAATATTTCTATGTAATTAACTAATTTCACAACGTATATATCCGCGCCTTATAGTCGGGTGCGGTTAATTTATGGAACAATATATATATATATTTTTTTTATTTAGTCGGTGCGGCTTCTATACCGGTGCGCTCTATAGTCCGCAAAATACATAGCTGATTGGAGAGCTAGCCTCCGCAGCTAGTGGGTCCACGACGATGACTTCTGTTTTGTTTGATCAGCCGTTTTATTGCCATGTTACAGACACCGTTTGGAAAGAATTAAGGTATTTAAATAAACATTTACATAATATTTCTATGTAAATAACTAATTTCACAACGTATATATCTGCGGCTTATAATCGGGTGCGGCTAATATATGGAACAAAATATATATTTTTTATTTATTTAGTCGGTGCGGCTTCTATACCGGTGCGCTCTATAGTCCGCAAAATACATAGCTGATTGGAGAGCTAGCCTCCGCAGCTAGTGGGTCCACGACGACAACTTCAGTTTTGTTTGATCAGCCGTTTTACTGCCGTGTTACAGACACCGTTTGGAAACAATTAAGGTATTTAAATAAACATTTACAGAATATTTCTATGTAAATAACTAATTTCACAACGTATATATCTGCGCCTTATAGTCGGGTGCGGTTAATTTATGGAACAAAATATATATTTGTTTTATTTAGTCGGTGCGGCTTCTATACCGGTGTGCTCTATAGTCCGGAAAATACATAGCTGATTGGAGAGCTAGCCTCCGCAGCTAGTGGGTCCACGACGACAACTTCAGTTTTGTTTGATCAGCCGTTTTACTGCCATGTTACAGACACCATTTGGAAATAATTAAGGTATTTAAATAAACATTTACAGAATATTTCTATGTAAATAACTAATTTCACAACGTATATATCTGCGCCTTATAGTCGGGTGCGGTTAATTTATGGAACAATATATATATATTTTTTTATTTAGTCGGTGCGGCTTCTATACCGGTGTGCTCTATAGTCCGGAAAATACATAGCTGATAGGAAAGCTAGCCTCCACAGCTAGTGGGTCCACGACGACGACTTCTGTTTTGTTTGATCAGCCGTTTTACTGCCGTGTTACAGACACCGTTTGGAAATAATTAAGGTATTTAGATAAACATTTACAAAATATTTCTATGTAAATAACTAATTTCACAACGTATATATCTGCGGCTTATAATCGGGTGCGGCTAATATATGGAACAATATATATTTTTTATTTATTTAGTCGGTGCGGCTTCTATACCGGTGCGCTCTATAGTCCGCAAAATACATAGCTGATTGGAGAGCTAGCCTCCGCAGCTAGTGGGTCCACGACGACAACTTCAGTTTTGTTTGATCAGCCGTTTTACTGCCGTGTTACAGACACCGTTTGGAAACAATTAAGGTATTTAAATAAACATTTACAGAATATTTCTATGTAAATAACTAATTTCACAACGTATATATCTGCGCCTTATAGTCGGGTGCGGTTAATTTATGGAACAAAATATATATTTGTTTTATTTAGTCGGTGCGGCTTCTATACCGGTGTGCTCTATAGTCCGGAAAATACATAGCTGATTGGAGAGCTAGCCTCCGCAGCTAGTGGGTCCACGACGACAACTTCAGTTTTGTTTGATCAGCCGTTTTACTGCCATGTTACAGACACCATTTGGAAATAATTAAGGTATTTAAATAAACATTTACAGAATATTTCTATGTAAATAACTAATTTCACAACGTATATATCTGCGCCTTATAGTCGGGTGCGGTTAATTTATGGAAAAATATATATATATTTTTTATTTAGTCGGTGCGGCTTCTATACGGGTGTGCTCTATAGTCCGCAAAATACATAGCTGATTGGAGAGCTAGCCTCCGCAGCTAGTGGGTCCACGACGACGACTTCTGTTTTGTTTGATCAGCCGTTTTACTGCCGTGTTACAGACACCGTTTGGAAACAATTAAGGTATTTAAATAAACATTTACAGAATATTTCTATGTAATTAACTAATTTCACAACGTATATATCCGCGCCTTATAGTCGGGTGCGGTTAATTTATGGAACAATATATATATATATTTTTTTTATTTAGTCGGTGCGGCTTCTATACCGGTGCGCTCTATAGTCCGCAAAATACATAGCTGATTGGAGAGCTAGCCTCCGCAGCTAGTGGGTCCACGACGATGACTTCTGTTTTGTTTGATCAGCCGTTTTATTGCCATGTTACAGACACCGTTTGGAAAGAATTAAGGTATTTAAATAAACATTTACATAATATTTCTATGTAAATAACTAATTTCACAACGTATATATCTGCGGCTTATAATCGGGTGCGGCTAATATATGGAACAAAATATATATTTTTTATTTATTTAGTCGGTGCGGCTTCTATACCGGTGCGCTCTATAGTCCGCAAAATACATAGCTGATTGGAGAGCTAGCCTCCGCAGCTAGTGGGTCCACGACGACGACTTCAGTTTTGTTTGATCAGCCGTTTTACTGCCGTGTTACAGACACCGTTTGGAAATAATTAAGGTATTTAAATAAACATTTACAGAATATTTCTATGTAAATAACTAATTTCACAACGTATATATATATATATGCGGCTTATAGTCGGGTGCGGTTAATTTATGGAACAATATATATATATTTTTTATTTAGTCGGTGCGGCTTCTATACCGGTGCGCTCTATAGTCTGGAAAATGTATAGCTGATTGGAGAGCTAGCCTACGCACCTAGCGGGTCCACCGCGAAGACTTCCGTTTTGTTTGATCAGCCGTTTTACTGCCGTGTTACAGACACCGTTTGGAAACAAATAAGGTATGTAAATAAACATTCACAGAATATTTCTGTGTGAATAACTCATTTCACAACGTATATATCTGCGGCTTATAGTCAGGTGCGGCTAATATATAGAAAAATATATACACTTTTTTATTTAGTCGGTGCGGCTTCTATACCGGTGCGCTCTATAGTCCGCAAAATACATAGCTGATTGGAGAGCTAGCCTCCGCAGCTAGTGGGTCCATGACGACGACTTCTGTTTTGTTTGATCAGCCGTTTTACTGCCGTGTTACAGACACCGTTTGGAAAGAATTAAGGTATTTAAATAAACATTTACAGAATATTTCTATGTAAATAACTAATTTCACAACGTATATATCTGCGGCTTATAATCGGGTGCGGCTAATATATGGAATAATATATATTTTTTATTTATTTAGTCGGTGCGGCTTCTATACCGGTGCGCTTTATAGTCCGCAAAATACATAGCTGATTGGAGAGCTAGTCTCCGCAGCTAGTGGGTCCACGACGACAAC